>NC_052353.1:6279054-6299592 GCF_009727055.1 Benincasa hispida
GTCAAAGTCAAACTTTGATAAAAAAGTCAACATTTTGACTTTTTATGTTTTTTTCCGTGTTGACTAATTTTTACCTCCCGAGCATGAATCCGCATTCATTTTCTCAAAATTCAAATCACATTTGAATATAAGGTCGATCAAAGTTTGACTTTTCAAAGTCAAAAGTCAACTCTTTGACCATTTCCAGTATTTTCGAGCTTCCGAATATGAACGTATTTATATTCTTGATATTCAAATCACATTTAAATATTAAAGCTGTATCTCTAAACTGAAAACCCAACCACTATATCACATATATTTGTCGGTTTCTCTCTCTTCACCTAATTCGAACAATTCGAATTATTCTATCATACTGTTATAAGTTTATTCTATATGAGCTAGTTAAGGAACCTAATGGACCTATAGATCATGGACTCCAAAATCTGAGATTAGCTAAACTCTTTAGACAGAGCTAATCAACATTCGTTAACTAACGGGTTATTCCATTATAGTCCCGTAGTTGCACTTCCCTCACTATAGATATATTTTTGTCCATTTGATATAACCATGATTAGTATGCTAATCCTTCACAGGTTGTTCGTAATCTCGGTTGGGTAGTAAAAACCGTTTTACCTCCGAGACTACATCTTATTCCTTAAGTTCCACTGATCCTCTAATGAACAATTGGTTTAAGGTCCAACCTATAAACCGAATCCCTCTCGGGCCAAGGAGAGGGTGGGGCCCCTTGTTTAAGACCTGGATTCAGTACTAAAGGGAACAACCTATCTACTATCTCTATAATGGGTAGGAATGAATTTCGTCTTGCACCTTATGTTCCCACTTATCCACTTGATCTTACACTTGAAATGGGAGGCTTATTAGGCTAGTAATATTGAGTTGCCCTCACCTATGTAGATCTAAGGATAATTCCAAGTGAACAAGAGTTCATAGTTAGCTCAGGATTAAGATTAAGTAACCTAGGTCATCAATTAACGAAATAGTCAGTTATATACATAAAACAACGTTTAAAACATAAAAATTGACTATTTCATTGTTCAGTCTTATGCAAACTCATTGCATAGGATGCCTCCACTCACATATCTCTATATGAACGATTCAGGATTACATCGTTTGTACTAACTACAAAGTGGGCCGTATTCATAGTGTCCCTAGAATAAGGTGCCCAACCTTATTCATATACTATAGACCATTTTGGCTATATATTTGAACTTGATCCACATTTATATCACTACATAAAGTTCAAACTACATTAAATAGCCTCACAGGAACTTATAGTTAATTGATTGCATAATTACAGAATTTCAATAAACAACTTGTTATCGAAAAACAAAACAGAAATATGTTTATTAATTTACAACTACGAGTTTTAGGACATAAAATCAACAGAGCCACGGAACGAAAAAAGACAGGAGGAGGTGAAGGGTGTCACAAAGGAATGCAATGGTCTTTAATACAACCCCCATTGAATGTCTCTCTCGAAAGAAAAAGAAAAGAAAATAGATAAGAAAAGACGAAAGGAGGAGAAAGATGTTCGCCTTAAACCGAAGGAGCGACAGGAAAAATTCTACCCATTCCCCAACTCTGAACGTTCAGATATGCTTAGCAACTAACTAGAGAACACCTTATCCACTACCAAATAATGTAATGACTGGAGCAAGCTACAAAGTGATGATCCAACTAATTGCAAGTATACAGGGTCATACACACCTAGTCGAAAAATGTTTGTATTAAGGAGTTGATCCTCAGAATTGCTCGTGAGAAGGAAAATAGGGAGCTTGAATCTAGAATCGAGAGTGGTCCCAAACGAATCATGCTGCAGTGAAAGTAACACCAAACTTGCGGCACGATCATATATATGAAAGAAAGAAGAGTTTGGTCTAGTTGGTGACCTTCAACTGTGGTAAGTGCGTTTCAACAAAAAAGGTCCAACTACAGAATCCTCAAAACAGAGGAGAGCGCAACTGAAACAATGAGATAACGAAGGCTAGGATCCTGTGGCGCACTGTAAGAAAATAGACTGAACTCTACCCAAAAAGAAGCTACGCCTCTCATAAGAAGCTACAAATAGGGGTGTTTTGGAATGGTGTCCTAATTCTCCGCGAGTCTCATTGTTTTGTAAAAAACACATTGTTTAATGAATAAAATGTTTATTTAATTCTGGCAATTACTCATTCCAATAAACAATAACTTCCTTGGTTTAATCTTTATGACTTAAAGCATGTAATAGTGATATACAAGTGAAATCATGCCTTAAAGTGATAACCTAAATGGTCCTCGTAGTATAAGGATTAACGGTGGGATACCTAAACCTTGTGACACGTATGGATACCGACCCACTTTATAGAGGCCCTTTGTGCAAGTGGTTGTAAACTACTATAAGATGGTTGATCCTGACCATTCATGTGGAGACGATAGAGCGGGGGTGTCCCTTAAATACAAAGAGTTTGTATAAGAACTTGGAACCACCGAGATGACTATTGACTCTGTGATATAATGGCCGTTTGAAATACTTAAAGAAAAAGAAAAACCCTCTTTTGCATCTTCCCAACTCTAAGAAATTTATGGACCCATAGATGTGACACGACATCAATCCTGCGTGTTTTGGAAGCTCCTGCCTTTGAGGGTGTTCATTTGATTAGTATGGGAGAGAGTGGCAGATTGCCAACTTAAACTATGCCTACCTTTTTTTGGAGGCTTTCTGATTGGGACTGGGAACTCAATCCATAAGAGAGGAATTCACTCCTTTCTCGAAGCAGGAATAAGTAGAAGAGATTCGCCTCTAGGGGCTAATTTCGGGGCTTTGAACATAGTGGCCATAACTTCTCTTTAGAAGAAGAAGACAGCATCGTAGACTACCTGAATTTGTCATTAAGCGATCTATGATACATTAAGAGAGATTGTAAAGTACCAGTTGCGATGACAAGGCTTATTGGCGGCAGAATGTTACTTACGAGGCGATCTGTGATAGGGTTGTCGCACTGCTGATTAGTTATGATGGACAATCAGTATATATGTAGTGAGTGAGAGTTCAGCTAGTCCCGGTCTGTAGTAGAGTGCCTGGAAAATGTGTGGAACAGTGACTAAAGTGTTTAAGTCAGTCATTACGGTACTGTTGGAAGCTTCGGATCTACAGGTCCATGAAGGCCCCTTTGTAGCTTGGATTCTGTTGAGGATCAGTTCTTAGGTGTTGAGTTGAAATGTTCTATATTGACAAGAAGGTATTTTGATTTAAATAGATAATGATATGAAGTGTTAAGATACATCTAGTGGAAGGATTGATGTAAATGAGATTTACATTAAGTCATGGAAAAGAAAAAAAACTATGGTTTATATGTTTCATGAGATGAAATATTAACCTATTGTTATTATGATAAGTTTGGTTATGAAATTTATATTTATAATATTATTAATTATTTGAATAATTACATACTTTTTTCTTTTAAATAACCCAAAGTATGGCGTGGTTATGGATCTCATAGTAACCTGTGAGGTTTAAAAGAATTGTTTTCCTATTTTTGAAAAGAAGTTTACAAAAAATTGAAAAGAATTTTGAGTTTTCTCTCAGCATATAGAAACTCAACGGTAAGGTCGTCAAGTAAATCTAGAATTTACTTAAATAATGGCTGGGTGAGCTGAAACGATTGTGCAGATGCAGCTTAAAGATGCATAGTTTTGCTAGATACGAAACGCTAGCCCCAAGGTAAACAATCGTGTAGAGTCTGTATCGCGACAAGACTGAGCTAGAAATTGATAGAGCTAAAACAATTGCATATGCTTTTGCTAGACAAGTCGTATAACTTATCTAAACGATGGGCCATCGACGCTAATACGATATGTCTCTAACCTTATCCACTTGCCCAGTCGTGTGTAATGCAATCGTTGTTTCCTCTGTTCGTCCTGCCTCATACCAAAGTCCCGAATAGCCCACCCTCTGAATTCTCACAACCGAGAAAATAACAAGTCCGCCTTTTTGGTGGTGTCAGACTCAACTCGACACCGTCGAGGTTTTCTGGAGGCCAAACGCGGTGTTTTGTTGCTGTGGAGCAAGCGCGGTGTTTGTGCTGCTGCAATGGAATTCGTTGATTAAGGAAGATGTGTGAGGCATGGATGGCGAAGTGTTCCGTAACTGTGTTGGTGCGGTGTTGCGGTCGGTAGATCGAGTAATTGCGTGGTCGCTAATTGTCGATCAGAGTGCACATTGGAGCGTGGGAGACGCTTCTGCTATATGTTGAAGAGTTTACTCTCTACTTCCTATTGTATCTACGTGCTGCTAAATGTTTCTGTATGAATCGTAAAACCTGTTTGTTTAAAGTCGACATGTAAATGATTGTTTTTGATTCAATGATTGTAATTTGGAATAATCGTTGTTTCCACTACTCAATCGGAAAAATCTCGTTTTCCGATTTTTTCAATTTGGTATTAGAGCCAGATTATCTCTGATATTTCCCAAATCTTACAGATCTGAATCGAACGTTTTTTTACAATCGCGGTGGGTTCCTACTCTTGGTAATCCGTTCTGTTTCTGCATTTGTGGTATAATTTGATGAACGTTTTGGGTTTAAATTGCCTTTTTGTTAAAGCTTCAGTATTATCAAAGGTAATTTGTAAAGGCCCCTGTGTTTTTGGGCAATTAACATCGCAATAGAGTCTGAATTCGAAAACCTTCGATTCAATCGAGTTGTTGTGATTAAAGCTTCAGCGTATGGCGATGCAGTTCTCAATGAAAGAAGAAGATCAAGCATTGATCAGCATCGTGTAGCCCTCAGGTATAATCGATCGAGGGGATTACTAACGATCGTTTAGATTTTCGTTCAGGTGTATCGGTGTGATTTTCTAATCGAATTTTTTAGCAAATGCTAACGATTGGTAAATATTGTTTACCATATCGGTGGCGTTGGTTGACGCCTACGGTAGGCATTGGAGGTAGTCGATCGTTAGTGGACTATGCGATGCTCATCGTTAGTAAAGTCACACCTATAGGACGTTACTTAACAATTCTTTAACATTAGTTACTACATATGCAATCGCGTTGTAGCGAATAACGGAGTCGTTGAGCTGGCTAAGCGTATCGCTTTTGTGCGATTGGTGCTTCAACGACAATCGTAGTCCGCTTAGACAATCGGGAAGCGGTGCTCGTGCGGTCGCGCTATAGCGATCGTGTACTTCAAGGCTTGCAATCGCTTAGTAAAGGTACAAGCATCGTGTGTAAAATGAACTAAACGATACGTTTGGATTTCTGGAGAATAGTACAGATAAAATGCTAAACGATGGTTTAAGCTCTGGGAGCCATTGGTAATCGATAGACACTGAAGAGTTGTTTTATCGTGTAGACACGCGGGGTGCTATACGTGATTGGAAAGCGATGCTTGCTGAACGATTCAAGACCCGTTTACGCATGTTTGAATCGAAGACTCCTGGTCTTGTAATATTAGCTTTTTCCTTTTCTGTGTTTTTATGGCAAATTTTACACGATTCATCAACTTTTTATTGCTTAGACATGTAGTATCGCTTATATTCAAAGTGTTGTCATATAGTTAAGAAAACCCGACCTTAGGTCTGTGCAATTAATTCATGCATCAATGTATTATAAAATGTTATAAATAGCATGAAGAAATTACTTGAAAGCATTCACATGCATCTATTATAAGAGCTTAATTCATCAGAAATATTATCATCACCTTTAATTAAAAAGTTATAGTCTAAGGGGAAGGAACAGTTTTCCTTCATGTTGATAAGTATTAAAAAGAATAGCAAGAATAATAATGCTAGCATGACCTAGGTGTTATAATTGTTGAATGCCCTTGAAAATGTGTTAGGCTCGTGTTCTTTTGTTCCATTTATAAGTTGTTATAAAAGAAATAGACCTATAAATAAATTAATTGTAGTCATGCAAAAACTTAAGGTGAACTCAAGGTTTTTAAAAGGGTTTTAAAGAATCTGGATTGGAGATAGACTAAGTTAATAATGTTCTAAAGAAGTTTAATAACCTAATTTCATCTTTAAAATCGTTAATAGAATTAAATTGTTGCGAATAAAAAATTAGATTTGTTTAAACCTACTATAAGGACTTTTTGTTCTAAGGCGGTTGTTTGGCTAGCGCTTGAGGTTCTTTAAAGTTGACAGAAAACGTAAACACCCTTACCGGATAAACCACCTGAAAGTTGAATAGATATATTTTAACAAGCATGGCGTATCTTTGGTCAAAGGCTCGTAAGAGTTTAATAGGATGATGATCCAAAAGTTTCAACTATCAAGGTATAATGTTACTTCTTGAAAAACCTAAAAAGTCACTTGGTAAAATCCTCAACCTGGCGTTTTTTCTAAAGTAAAACTAACCGCTAGCTTTATAAAATATCAGTGAGAGGAGGTGACATAGTAAGATATGGTCTGTGAATTCTACTCAGTTCTCACTTATAATTTCACACTGGAGATTCATGCTTGGCCCTCGAGATCCCCAGGATGCATCCCCTAGATGGTTGTTTGCATGGGTCAATATCAAGGTAACGAGAAGTAATATTTATAGTAAGTGGGTGAAGGGTGGTGTGTCATCGCAACTCCTATTTGGTCTGCTGTCATTGGTTCACACCAAAATGAGACAAATATGTATGCCTTTTTTGCCGCTGGTGCGACCCCCTTAGAAGGTTTTGTGCAGTTGGGTCAATTATCAAGGTGACTCCAAGAAATGATAGGAGTCGCTTTAGGTTTTGTCCCTAATCAGATTTTTTCCCAGAATTGTCCTTTTGGACGGACCTCTAAGGCCTTAAAATGGCAGGTCATACTTAAGAGAGTGTTTTAATAAATAATACTCTTAGACAATCAATGAGGCTAGTCGTATATGGAAACAAAGTTGTTCTGGTATTATGACTGGGTGTTGAGAACTCTCAATTTAGAGGAGGGATAAACTGACCTCATTAGCGGCTTTGCCTTAAAACCTTTGAAGCGTCATTGCGAAAACTAAGTATTCACACAGGTCATCGTTAGTTTGTTAAAAGCCTATTGGATTGTTTTTTTTTACAAAACGGTATTTGCTTAAAAACCTACCGTAGGTCAATGTGTTTTTTATTTTCAGGCAGCTCCGTTAGTATTTCTGTTTAAAACTTTTAAATAATGCCGATTAATGTACACGTGGAAGAATCGTGTGAAACGAATTTCGTGGCAACGATCCTTCAAATCATCATCTACTTTCCAAAAGAGGAGAGATTTAATTGGTTGGAGACATGTTTGTTAAGAATGATGATTCCTGCTGGACTGATTCAGGTGCTACCAATCATGTCAGTTCTCTTACCAAGGAATTTAGTTCCTGGAAACGTTGCCACAGCGAGAGGCGACTCTTCCAGCGGTAAGGGTAAGTTGTTTCAACTACTGTTACTCTGTAGGCAGACTGAAGTTATTTGTTGACAAGAACATTATTTGGTTTACGGTAATTGTTTTTGTAAGTTCCTCACGATAAGGAGGAACTTAAGTCTCGGTTGTCTTGTCTCATCTGAACAAGGGCTATACCATCTTTCCTTTTGTGAGAATAAGTGTTTATTTTTCAAAGAAGGAAAGGAAGATTGGTTGATGGTCAATAGAAATAATAACTTAATACTGTATAAGGCCGTTAGTCAATAAAATGCCTGGTTACACTAAATATGTTCATACAACAACAACACTAAAAGCCGAAAGTTCTCCAAAGAAAACGCCAATTCTTTGGCATCTAAGGTTAGGTCATATCAACCTCAATAGGATTAAGAGAGTTGTGTGAAAAGTGGACTCTAAAGAGTTTAGAAAGAAAAATCCTTGCCGGATATGATGTCATGTCTTGAAGCATAGATGACCAAAACGGACCTTTACTGGAAAAGTTACAGAGCCAAGGAAGGCTTGGAGCTTGTTACAATTCAGTACCCCTGTGGCCGGATGAAATGTTAAATTCCGTAGTGGTATGAATATTCAATCTCATTCATAGCATGATATTCAAGATTTTGGGTATCGTCCTTTCTAATACAAGTAGAGTCTGAAAGCTCTTACAAGTGGACAAAAAAGTATTAAGGCTTAAAATTGAAAAACTTGTTAGGTAAGGAAGATAAAAAGCACTACGATCTGATCACGCGTGATGATATATGAAACCTCGCAATTCCCAACTAATTGATTAGAACATGAGATACGTCCAATCTCTCGACCATTATTGTACACTTCAATCAGAATGGTGATCAGAAAGGAGAAACAGGACCTTGTTTGACATTGGTGGGTCTATGAATGAGTTTCTCATCTGTCCAGACTTCGTTTGGGGTTATGCAGTCAAAAGACCGCATGTTATATGCCTGAACACCTTTCCTCGAAAAGTGTCTGATACACCTAATTGAGTTAGTTGAGGATGTCGTAAAGGTAGGTTTAAACACCACTTCAGTGGATTTGGGCTGTCCAGCAACATGTGCTACGCGATAACCAAAAGAAGTGAACCAATGTTTTCGAGGAAATTGCCTATTTGTGGCTACTCTAAGGAAACGAAGAGGAGGATACTTCTATGATTCAAGTGAGAGACAAAGTGTTTGTTTCCACTAAATGCTATCTTCTTGGAAAAGAAGATTCACATGAGAGAATCAAATAACCATTGAGTAAGCTCGTTTTAACGCGAGTATTCAAGTGAGAACGATACTTGTTGTAGGTTCAACAAGAAGTTGTTGGACAGATCGATCAGAGTCAACAAGAGTTGTTGAGGTCGAAACGTTTAGTAAAACCAGCTCAGATTAGACTGCCTCGACGATGGAAGGGTTTGAACCCACCGGACACTATATGGGTTATGAACTGAACCCAAAAACGTTATTACGAATGATGGGGTCGAGACCATTGACTTTTAGAAAGCAATGGATGGATGATTGATAAATATGAATGGGTTAAGGCAAAGAACCAGGCAAATGAATGTCAGAATTAAACAACGTCTGGGAGCTTGTTGATTCACCTGATGAGTAAACCTATTAGTGTAAGTGATCTTAAGCCGAAAGAGAGGTGTAGATGAAGGTGCAAACCTTTAAGGGCTAACTCGTGCAAAGGGTTATCCAGGTTGAGGAGTTGATATGAGGAAACTTTCTCACTTGTTGTCATGCTTAATCTTATCCAGATTCTCATGGTCCATAGCCCAGCATTTTCTGATTATGTAAATGATGCAAATGCGACGTCAAGACTGGCCTTTTTAATGGTAACTTGAGAGACATCATCAAACCAGAGGGTTAGCAGTTCCAGAATCAAAGAGCAAAGAGTTTACAGCTTTAATAGGTTCAATTTATGGTTGAAGACGCATCTCGATCTTGGAACAAATATTCAGATGTTGACACTGCGTCAAAGTCGTTTGGCTTTGACTAGATACGTGGATGGAGCCTTGTGTTTACAAGAACAGATCATCAACAACTCAAGTAGCTTCTCCCTGGTACTGTATGTGGATGGATATTCTACTCATTGGAATGATGTAGGATATTCCGACTGACTTAAGATTGGCTAAGCTGCCCAGTTCCAAAAATGCAAGATTTGGGAGGCACAAATAATGTTTCGTGATCTAGATTATTCGGCGATCACAAGAACAAACGGATAGCCTGCTGTCTCAGGCATCGTAGTTGAATCAAATATTGATCAGGTACAGAATACAGGAAATTCCAAGAGAGGTTTGTTACCTTTCAAGCAATGGAATTGTTTCATCGAAGGATCAATGTACTACGACACTCAAAAAGTTGAGAACATGGGACGGATGCCTATGCTTCTTGCTTATAGAAGCTGATGTATGCAATGGTTTTATACAGACCTGACAAGTGCTATGAACGTAGGGATTGTCAGTCAGTTATCATCCAATCTCCAGGATTTATCACATGGATCGGACGTCAAGACGATCCTCAAGCTCTCGAAGAACAGGGAAACTTAAGCAAGTTGTGTATGAGATAAGGATCTAATCTTTTATAGGAACACGGACTTTGACTTTCAGTACCGAATTCGAAGATTCTCGCAATCGACATCTGGGATCGGTGTTTACTTAATGAATGAAGGGGGTTTAGTTGGTGAAGCAACAAAGCAAAGGATGAATCACAGACTTCCACTATGGATGCCGAGATATACGTAGCGGCTTGTGAAGTAGTCTAAAAAAGGCTGTTTTGGCTAGAAGTTCCTTAACAGATTTGGAAGTTGTTCCAAATATGGATTTTCCGATCACACTGGATATGAATAATAGCGGGCTATGTAAATTCGAAAGGGCCTCAAGAGTCATTGTCGAGGTAAGCAACATAAAACCGGAAAATATCATCGCTGATCAGGGGGATTGTTCGTCGCGGTGTTGTGATTGAGTCGTACACAGATCGCATTGGAGTACAACGTTGCTGATCCCTTTAACAAAGTGCCCCATGGTAAAAGTGTTCGAGGGTCACCTAGAGAGATTGGTCTGCAGAACAGCCGCATCTTTGTCTAGGTAAGTAAGATGATACTGGGGTAGCCCTAGTTTTATGTATATGTACATTAGTCCTCCCGAGGCATTAGGAAAAGTGAGAGATTGTTAGGCATTGGTATCTCTCCCCTCCAATTCCACCCGAGTCCTCGTTGTTTTGTAAAGAATACACATTGTCAATGAATTAAAATAAGTGTTAGATTGGTGTCCCTAATTCTCCTAATTACGGAGGAGTTCGGACCGAGGAATCAGAACGAGCGCTGAAGTGTTCGTGCTATAATTTCGTACGGGTTGTAGTGGTAGATCGGGTATGTCCGTGGTCGTTGTTGGTCCGATTCAAAAAAGTCCGCATCGACGTGAGACGTTCTTCTGCCTATGTGTGTAGAGTTTTACTCTGCAAAATTCTGTATTTTACAGTGCTTGTATTTCTATATTGAATCGCAAATAACCGTTTGTTTAAAGGTCGACTGTAAATGATTTCGGTTGATTTCCTATTTGTAAATTTGGAATAGTTTTGTTTCGCGCTCTAATGGAGATCTCGTTTCCCGATTTCCTTCAAGGTATCAACCCGTTCAACAGGCTTAACTTATGCTTTCGGTCTAGAACTTTATCCCCTTTATTGAGTTGAGGTCAATGAAGCTGATCGAGGCTGGGTTCATGCGTGAAGTTAACTTATCCAATCATGAAGTAGCCAACATGTCTTCGATTAGAAAAAAGAATGGACAACTTTGTGTTTGTTGTAGAACTTTCGCGACCTAGTACATGCCATGTCCAAAAGTACGATTTTCCATTGCCCATCAAGACAGATGATGGTCGAATGCGACAAGGGAACATGAAGCCTTAAATTCCTTCATTTGTCGGATCCTTTCGAGTAATAACTAATACGAATGGCCCCTTGGAGAATGAGAAATTTGACGACTGTTCGAAAACCCAAAAAGGAGTATACTTGCTATAAGGTAATGCCCTTCGGTTGAGAATCTTGTGCTACTCTATCAACAGTGCCATGCAGAAGTGTTTTGACGATATGTTTGCATAAACACGTGGACTGCTATGTGGATGACCTTTGTGGCAAGACCCAAGTGAGACAGAGAACCATATTGAAAGAATTCGTAAGAACCGTACTTCGATCGCTTGCAAAAGTTACCAGTTAATAAATGAACCCCTCAATGCGCGTTCGACGTTAACTAGGAAAGTTTTGGCTTTGTTGGAGACAATCGAGGGATAGATACTAAAGACCATCCAAGATCTGATGCCATCCTGCAAGATGCAATAGAAAGAAATCTACATGAAGTTTGAGAAAAGTGCAGGGATGTTCTGACCTACATCCGGAGGTTTATTTTCTAACTTGGCAAGGCCAGGTGTCAACCGTTTCAAAACCGATGAGAATGGAGACAAATTCGAATGGATGTTATTTGTTGCCCTACCAGAATTCTTTTGATAGCATAAAGAGGTACTTATCAGCTTTCATATTTTAGGAGCCTAGTAGCGGGCAAGCCGTTGATACTTACATTGTAGCGCAAGAGAGATACTATGGGCAACTATTGGCACAAAAAGTATATGAGGAAAAGAATGCGCTCTCTATTATTGACGTATAAACTTGAAATCTGATCGAGATCAAGTTATCCCGCTTAGGAAAATGTGTCTTGCCTTTCTTTGCGCATAGATAATGTTGAGGCACTAGCAATCAGGCTTTCATCAGCTACTTAATGTGAAAGCCGCCCCATCAAGTAACGTTCTGCGTCCAAGGCTAATTCATCTCGGATGTTACCAAGTGTGGACAATCATGCTTCAATAGTACGATAATTGTTATGTACCGTAAGGACAATAAAGGGCAGGCGTTGAGGACTTCTTGGCAGATAACCCAGTTGCATCGAATTGAGATTAGACTGAAGACTTGCTCGTGACGAATAGTTCTTCTTTCACAAAGGAGGACGTGGGTCATGTCTTTTGACGGTGCGGAACACAAAAAGTGGTGCGGGGCAGGTACCCGTCCTCATGTTTCCCAAAAAAGCATAATGCTGCCGTTATATGCTTTTCGCACTTGCCGAGTTATGCTCGAACAACGCCTTGAATGACAAGCCTTGATAATTGGTCTCGCAAATGGCCTTAGAATTGGAGAGTTGTTAATAGAGATCTTCGGTGACTCAATTGATTAAGTAGTAAACTATTCATGCCATAGAAGTGAAGCATGAGATTAAAACCCTATTCACTTACGCTCGCCATTGATGGAAAAGATGATAAGTGTGACTTTGGAACTATTCCTGAAGGATGAGAACAGCAGAAAGTGGATGCCTTGGAAAAGCCTAGCCATTGAGAACGGGCAGAAATGCATCGTTATGCATATTGTGCTAAGTATGTCTTTAAACAATTGCTAGGCTTGCGTTGATAAAACGATTGTAAAGTAATTTCGTCCAAAAGCACGAAATTCAATAATTATTGCGGTCACATGTTTTTTCATGGCGGAGAGGGAACAGTTATTTTTATTTTATGCAGAATATCGTTGACGCAAGGCGAAATGTGGTCCATAGGAAATCATTGTTTGAGTGCAGCAATTACCGCAAGAATTTATGGTTGATCAATGTTTCGCAACTTTGATCAAGAAGTGGATGCCACAACTTGGTGCGCGAGACTGGTGGGCACATCTGGTGAAAGCTATTAATTGCAAAATTGGACAGAAAGCTGATGTACATGCGAAATCCAAATTCAAGTTGACGAATTGCTAATGATACAAGTACATTCCGCTTTTCAGTTGACAAATATTCGGTTCGCATCAATCAGGGAATTAAAAGCCGTCTCATGTCTGTGAAATCATGAGTAGAGCAGACGTCGTTCATCCAGTGGGATGTTCTATAAATACCAAAAGCAACCTTCAGAAAAGAGGGGTTCGAATAATTCATACGTTTAGATCTGCACGTTTTGTTCATAGTTTTCCTTTCAAATATTTAAAGGCAGAGAAAGAGAAGAGTGCGGGATGCCGGAGTATCGCGTGCAGGGAAAATCGAGATAGAAACCTTGGAGGCATGAAGCAAAAAGTGCGACTCTAGCGAGAGCGAGATTTATCTTTTGAACACGAGTAGAAAGATAGTATAAAAGCCTGGAAAACAAGAGATTGCTACCAAGGCTTTCTATTCTAAATGTTTGCATTGTTGTTTGTATCATCTTTTAAATATTCAACTACAATGGAAGTTGCTGTATTCTAACATCTGGTTCATCATCTCTTAGTATGCATGAAAGTAGCTATAACTAGTCCAATGGTTGAGAAGAATAAGACTAACATGAACCTAGTGGAAGTTGCATTTGCTTTGCGATTATCTTGAGTTATGTTTGTGCAAATATCCTTTTAGAGTCTTACTCGATGGAAGAGTTTAAAAGGAAAGAACCTAGGACTCAAGGAGAAGCCAGGTTAGAATCTAGATGCGAGAGAGCAATGATTAGAACTGCCAATAAACAAGAGATAGGGACCTCCTTAGAGATAACTCTGGTTTTGCCAACTTGCATCGCATTGCATCCTAGATAAATGAGAATGATCGATATGTGTTCGCCTTTTTTTGTGTATCATCCACATAGATAAATTGAAGAGTTTAAGTGTAGGCCCTTATAGACATTCCTTTGCACGTAACATCCGCATCATTGATGCCTTAGAAGCCGTGGCATTCGCACCAAAGGTGGTGTTTACTATTTGTAATTTCACGTTGCATATCCACAAAGCATGAACGCATTTCTAGGAAGTTTAGCCGAAAACTTTTCCTCAACTCCGTTCAACCTATAGTCCATCCGCATCTTCAGTTTATCAATCTTTTCAAAAACCTCCGCCGCATTTGTTTAATTTTTTTCATCATCGTAAACAACAACCTCACAACTATTTATTTATTGGTTACCGCAAAAATTTTCCTAAAATTACCAACGCATCCTATTTCCAAAGTCCCTGAGTTCGCCATGAATCTTACCATGAAAACCAGTGGGGTCTTACACTTGGATCCACTGAGGGAAAACTTTAGTGCTCAATGCAATATCATCATCGGCAGTATCATCCACATTTCCAAATCATTAAAGAACCAGAGCATCAACCACTGCGTTAACGAACCTAGATAATGTGCCTCTTACTATAACTCTTTGGCGGAGATAGGGTTTGTACCTTCCGGTTGGCAACTGCATTGGGAGAAGAATGCGATAATCATGTCTCACTAACCGACGAGGAAGACTGGCGGTCAGCTCATCAAAGAATGACCTTAGCAGAAAGGCTCCTGGATGACCGCCCCGCATAAAACCAGAGGTTCCGAAGGAGGGCCGCGCATTGTCAGTTTACTAAAAGGGGTCCTATATGTCGAGTCCTTGAAAGACTTTTCCTTCTGATGCCTATTAAAGAAAGAGTCATCGAGATTGAAGGAAGCACACTCCGATGTAATGCGGCACGCTCAAAGCTGGACCAAATTATAGTTCACTGAAAGAATGGGTTAACTATTGGCCGGGGATAATCCCATGACTCGATGATTATGCAAAGAAGTGTGAAGCCTGATCAAAATTAGGCGAATTTCATTCATCAAACTACCGTAGCCCTGCATCTGACTATAAGCCTCGGTGGTCTTTTGAAGCATGGGAGGCTTGATCTGTCCGGTCCTTATAACGCCTATGTATCGCAGGGCAATCACACATCCTCATAGCCCTGGCTAATTCTTCAAGATGGTTGAGGTTGTCGCATAAGTGGAACTAAGGAAAAGAAAATGTGGTGGATTTGATCCATACTTCTATATCATTTATTCGATACGTAAAAATTCCCATAGGATCTGTGACGAAGTAAGAGACAATTCCCAACTTTGATGAACAGGTTGTTATGAAAATTTCAAAATTCGAAGCATACAAGTCAATCCATATATATGCGTCGGCAAATGGGTTGCTGAGGGCATTTGTAACAATGACGTTATTGTTCATCTTACTGAAGAAAATTGTTTTCAATAGGTTCGAATGAGACGATTTGACAGGAGAAAGATAGTGAATGATTGTGGCTTTCGCACCACTCACCGTACCTCTTCAGAAGTCATTCCTGTACTCTTCTCATTTATAGGGAAAGCCTATCATTCTTTTGGAAAGATGAAATTTCCATCACTAAGAATGGTGGTAAGAAGGTGGTTGCAAGAAGGGCTGACTACAGAGGACAATGCAAACTTCGTCTCCAAGAGTTGGGAAAGCACTGGATGAAAAATGATTTAGAAGCTTAACAAGCGTAAAATGTTCCCAGGCGCTGAATGTCTAAAAGCGTTCGATAAACATGTAAGCCGTCTGTCCTTTAAGCTTAGTGGGATCTAGTTTCTTCGCCGTAAGGAGACCATTATCAACGACAAGACATAAGAAGTAAGTTTTACACCTAAATGTGGGCCTACGTCGTCAAAGAAGTCTACACAATTGGACGCGTACTAAAGAATAGTAAATCAAAGGATGGGCTAATAATTGACCCACTCAGACGACAATTTCCTCAAAGAATGTTTTACGCTTGACAAATATAAGAAATATAAAAAAAACACTTTGTACGATTACGTTATTCTATCTTGATCCTTTGTCATTATAAAAGGGTATAAGGCAACTGTCAAGAAATTTAGTTGCAGTTCGCGTAAAAAAAAAAATTTTCTTTTTGAACTATTGTGTATTGACTTATCCCTATCAATTATAAAGGGATACGTAGGCACTTAAAAGAATTTAAGTTCAGTCAGTATAAGAAGAGATATTAATGTGCATGTACATGATCCATGTAGAGAATTAAGCAAATAGGAGAAGTCGAAATTTTAAGGAGGCTTACATAGATGCAGAAAGCAATCTGCTGAGGAAAATAACAAAAAAAAAACTTTTAAATATATAGCAGACTTCAGTGCTATAATAGTGCTCCAGTAGTTAAAAAAAAAAAAAAACCTGCAAGGGCCACTGCTAATAGGAACCGCCTTAGAACCAATTGGTACAAACAATCATCACGAGTCAGGGTTTACCCAGCTGTAGCTCCTCCAGCTCCTACTGCACTGGCTTTCTAACACACAACGTAGCTATCCAAAAGCTTTGTGACGCCTTGTCAAAAAAGGAGTTGGGGTGGTCCTCAATCTCGTTTATCACCTCTCGCCATCTCCAAAGGCCTCAAGCATAAATGCCGAGTCAAAACAGAATCAGATATCGGATATTCCGGCCGTTCTGACCCCTGGATGGCCTCCCAACTTCTCTTACGTTCTCTTCTTCTTGTAAGGCCCTGAGAGTCATGTCAAGGAAGCGCCTTCAGTTTAAAAAAAAGCACTATCTCTCTATCCGTACAAATCCTTCTTCCAGGTAGAACTTAGCCCTCTTTCAAACATTGCTCCTTAACTTATCTGAGTCAACTGAGAGGAAATAGGATAATTGGAACTGATTAACTTCCTCCACATTTTGAAAGTACCTCATCCACAGTTTTTTGAGAGGAGGGGTTGGCACCAAACAAAATGTCGAAAGTTTTCAGGGAGAGAGAAAAATATGCTTGCATGCCGTTTCTTTACTCAAAGACTATAGACACCTTCTTGAAAATGGAGTACGTATGATTTTTTGTGCATATGTGTCCTACATGGCCGAAGCTGCGTGGCGCGGAAATTGCGAAACTACAGTGGTTAGCCAACAAAAGTTTGAAAATTCTCAAGAATGGTTGGAGGTAGGACCTATTGCTCCCGCCTCGGGATCTTTCACTGTCTGCTTGGACCTTGCAAGACGCTTCGACGCTCTCCGGGTTGTAGAACCTTCCTCCCGCAAAAGATGCCAAGTGGGCAACTAGTTTTCCTTGGCTACTAAATCTTGATGTTTTAATGTTCCCAACAAACCACCACCTCTATTTGCATGAGGAGATGGTTTTCTGGGATAGTACAACGCTTGAACAAGACCTTGCCCGGGATCCATTGGGCAGTGGTTAGAGGTACCCGAACTTCCTTAAACAGACTGAGTCAACAACAAAAGGGCTCACTAAAAGATTCCTTTCACTCGGATGCTTCATGTGCTTGGAAATAGGGAGGTTTCAGGAGGTGACATCAAAAAAAAAAAAGAAAAAGAAAAGAGGAGACTATAGATGAGTGAGGAGAAAGAGAAAAGAGAAAAAACGATTAAATTAAAGAAACTCACTCTATTGGCTTGGGCTCGAGTCATTAGATATAAGTTGACGTGTAATTATCCTTTGAATTTGGGAGGCTGGCAGGATGATTAAAAAGGGAAAAGGAACTTCAAAAAGTTTGGTTTTTGGCAATCCTAGCATTTGAAACAAATTTTAGTGAACATCGGATGCCAATTGTGAAATATCTGAGAGAATCTTAATTTCAAAGTTGTCTTGCTTGGAAAGATGCAGAAGGAAGAAGATGGAAAGTGATGAAAATTACATGAGGGAATAAATCTTTGGGTTAAACGGGTCCCGAGGTGAAGATTGAGAGCTCTAGCAAAAACTATAGAGGAATCTTTGTGGCCTGAAAATTAGTAAAGAAAAGTACTCCAATTCTAAACATGTTTGTAAAAGGAAGGTTTACATCAAAAGTGGTATGGATTTTGAGTTATGAATTTCTTAAAAGTGTAATAGAGAAACTGTGCATAAGCAGACAGTTGCTTGGGAAGAACAAGCAAACAACTCATAGTGGAGATTATAGTGAGAATTAGTGAGTAGATCTCGCCTAACTGAAAGTGATCTCGTCTAATTTGTGAAGAGGATCTGCTCTAGAGGGAAGCATCTTGAGGGACATGGTAAAGGGAAAAAATGTATGTTTTCTGGTATGGAAGTGCCAGGACCATTTCAAGAGGAATGGCCCATCTAGGTCGAGAGTTCAGGATAAAATGACGATTATTGACGTATTACAGAATTAAAGTAGGCAAAAATTGAGAGAAAGGAAACGGGAGCGCTTCCAGTGTCAGGCAGGTTTTTAGGAAGGTGTCCTAAGCCCGGGAGGCAGATGGAGTACCTAATGTGATGAATGGTGAGAAACTTTAAGGTATGTAGTATTATTTTTATGAACAGTTTCTTATGGACTATACCCTTAATTGTACTTAGCATGTTGCACTGCTCTGTAAGAAAATTGTGGAAGGCATGTCCCTAAATTGGTTGTTGTTTATGGTTGTGGAAGGGTTTGTAAAAATATGAATAGTTCTATAGGCTTTGGGGTAGTGGTGTTGTAAGTATGGTTATGATGATTCGCAAATTAGAGTGTCCTGGAATTGATGTCACTCTCGAGCATTGGATTCGCGAATAAATTGTACACCGTAATGAATTGAGTTGAAGGATGGGATAAGTGTTCGAGAAATTAGTAAGCAAAGATAGTATTGTGAGAAGCAAAGGAATAATCTGGAAGGCTAATTAATAGCAGTGAAGGCTAGGAAGCTACTAACTTAAAAGGTGTAAGTGCCATATGACGGTTCATAGGATAGAAGAATGGAACTGGATGTTGACCAATTATACAAGAGTTCCTGGATGTTTTATCCCTGAAAAGTTTATTAGATTCATCTGACCAAGAATAGTTGAGTTACTATCGACTTTATTCGAGATACAACGATCTATAACTATCAGTACCATTAAGCGTGAGTGCCAGAAGAAACTTAGGGAGTTGAAAGTTCAGTTACAGGAATTAATAAATACAGAGGTTACAAACAGATACAGTGTGTTCACCTTATAGACATATTGGTGTATTTAAGCAGTAGGAAAGATTCACGGAACCATTTGAAGGATAAGTTTTGGCATATTGCTAAGACGAGAAAAAGCAGCCGTAGTGCCATGTTCAACAAATTGATTTCTGTTAACCAGGTTATATTTCTGGTTATATGGTCCAGCAGTGGAGTAGTGACTCTAAAATGCTTTAAAATGTTTTAAAGTAAATTGCTAAAGCTTTATAATGTTTAGCAAGGTAATAATCACTGAATAGTTATTTTATGATAACTATTACTCAAATAGTTCCAACAACGCACCTCACTATCATGTTGTATATATGCATGCTTACATATGGACATGACACACTAGTAAAGGTAATGCGTTTGGGAACTAAAGTTGTTAAGAAGATAAGAATATGAAGCAAGTAAGTAAGAATAGCTTCAGTATTGAGGTACACTAAAGAAGGTATGTGACTTAGTACTAGAATGTCAAATCAACTCAGTAAGAAGTACAATAGAGAAAGGTACTGAGCCTTTGTGCCTTAGAATTTGAATAAAGCTCGATACCGAAGGACAACGAAGAAGGTATTTGAGCAATATTGTCCGAAGAATGATGGGTATTTGAACTAGAAATTGTTCAAATATAGGGAAAGTTATGATCTGATAGTGTTTAAGTAACACTCAATTCTAGCTCCATATAATTGATGTGTGATGGACTTGAGTAAAGATCCTCTCTCAACTAAGAATATGACAAGTTAGGATTGTAAGAAGAGAACCAGAAGAGTTCCATTCTCAGTTAAGTGGGTGAAGTCGCAAAATAGAGGTGTCAGAGATGAAGCAGTAACGTCACCACTCTAAACTAATGACTAGGTATAGTTTAGCAAAAATCAAGGAAAAGTGCTTGCTGATTGTTTGTTTTGTCACAAGTGAACCTATGAAGGCAAGAGGCTTGACAGTGTATCAAATTCCATTAGCTGGTACCGTGAGTGGAATCGGTGAGAGGTATACATAGAACTTTTCAGCTAGAAATATAATTATAGCTATGCCGTTTGTTCCAGAGGTGGTGGAAAAACGTCGAAGTCTAATTCCAGTGAATATCAAGGAAGGGGTGTATATCTAGAGGAAGTCCTAGTTCAGATTACTCTAAGAGGGAGGAAGAAAATAGCAAATGGAGCTCAAAGTGTACTAAGAGTTAATTGAGTATAAAGAAGGGAAAATAAAAGGGTCAGCAGAAACAATAAATAAAAAGGTCTAAATTTCTGACTGTATCCAGTAAATAGCTGGAAGTTTTGTAATTGTAACTGAGTCTAGGGACTGTGTAATAGTAAGGAAACCTATGTATACGGTATAGTAAGTCCATAGCTGGAAAAATGTTATATGTACAAAGTCTTTCCCAAGCTGTGGGATAGAAGGACTCTTAAAAATAGTGCCCCTTAGGTCGAGAAGTCTATTGACACAATATATGTCACATGAATATGCAAGTATTCAAGTTATAACAACTGGAAAAAGTGTTCTAGTTA
>NC_052353.1:6299617-6300860 GCF_009727055.1 Benincasa hispida
ATAGGTGACACGACCTCAATCCTGAGTGTTTTGGAAGCTCCTGCCTTTGAGGGTGGTCCTTTGATTAGTATGGGTGAGAGTGGCCAGATTGCCAACTTAACATGCCTACCTTTTTGGGGACTTGTCTGATTTGGGAGCTGGGAACTCAATCCATAAGATGGAATTCACTCCTTTCTCGAAGCAGGAATAAGTAGAGAGATTGCTCCCTTAAGGGCTAATTTCGGGGCTTGAACATAGTGGCCATAACTTCTCTTTGGAAGAGAAGATCAGTCATTGTAGAACTATGATTTATGTTCATTAGAGGGATTAGTGGTACTTAAGGAGACAAATGTAACTACAAGGGCATAATGGTTATTGGCCCAGATGTACTTACGAGCGATCTGTGAAGGGTTGTCGCACTGCTGATTAGTTATGATGGACACATAATATATCTGTAGTGAGGAGAGTTCAGCTGTCGGTCTTTAGTAGAGTGCCTGGAAGTTAATGGATGGTGGATCCTGTGACTAAAGTGTTTAGTCAGTCATTCACGTACTGTTGGAGCTTCGGATCTACAGGTCCATGAGGCCCCTTTGGTAGCTTGGATTCTGTTGAGGATCAGTTCTTGGTGTTGATTTGAAATGTTCAAATTGACAAGAGGTATTTTGATTAAATATGATAAATCGATATGAAGTGTAAGATACATCTAGTGGAGGATTGATGTAAATGAGATTTACATTAAGTATCATGGAATAGAAAAAAAAACTATGGTTTATATGTTTCATGAGATGAAATATTAAACCTATTGGTTATTATGATAAGTTGGTTATGATTTATATTTATAATATTATTAATTATTGAATAATTAATACTTTTTCTTTTAAATAACCAAAGTAGTGGGTGGTTATTGGATCATAGTAACTGTGAGTTTAAAAGGAAATTGTTTTCCTATTTTGAAAAGAAGTTTTACAAAAGATTGAAAAGAATTTTGAGTTTTCTCTCAGCATATAGAAACTCACGGTAGTCGTCAAGTAAATATAGATTTACTAAATAATGGCTGGGTGAGCTAAACGATTGTGCAGATGCGAGCTAAACGATCGCATAGTTTTGCTAGACGAACGCTAGCCCAAGGTAAACAATCGTGTAGAGTCTGTATGCGACAGACTGAGCTAAAAGATAGAGCTAAATGATTGCATAGCTTTAGTTAGATGATCACATAGCTTTATCTAAACGATTGGGCATCGACCTATACGATAGGTCTCCGACT
>NC_052353.1:6601210-6691446 GCF_009727055.1 Benincasa hispida
TCTATGTCACTGAAATTTCACTATAGCTTTCTTTGATGCTGTCTCATTTCTAAGCTATTCAATATTCGTTCAACTAATTTTCTGAACAAAGAGCATTTTCTTATTGGTGTTGTGAAAGGTTACTGTTTGATATGTTTTGTCCATAAAGCACAAAATAGTGGAAGTTTCCATATAGTCAACTGCTATATCTACTTTTCCTTTCTTCTTTTCTTCAACCGATTCCTTTGCTTTTAGAATAGGGATGCCAAAGAAATTCAACCACCCTGAAAATTTGATCAGTTTTACTCGAACTATTTTGGTTTGATTGATTCAAGTTTGAAGGACTTGAATTCATATGGATTAACATACTACAAGAATTGTAAACATTACAAAAATCAAATACTTCTGAATATGATACTCCATTTTTGTATGTAAACAATGATTGGGTAATTGATTAAGATTTATGTTAGTATTAACTGAACTCTTAGAGATATACTTCCATTATTTGGAGGATAACCCAAATCTAATTTGCTCTTTTTGGTACTGATTTATATGTTTTAATTCCAAATTGTTGTCATAATTTTGTGGCCTAGAATATAAGGAGTCGAATGAACTAATGAAATAAAGCAGTTGCAATACTTTTGCTTTGAATTTAAATGGCCTTCAGGTTCAGGCTAGCTCAGGTGGGCTATAAAACACAGAGGTCGAGCTGGATCGATCTAACCTTCTTGGTGGCCACGATGAAAAACAAAGAAGCCGGTGGACAAAATTCCTTATGATTTGATGGGCTACAATGGAGGAAAACAAGGGCTATCAATTTATCTTCTTTCTCATTTAGGCCTTCTCTTATTAGAAAATTAAATAAATAAAATAAAGGCCTACTCTCAGTATTTTCTCCCCTAATTTGAATTAAATAACACTTGATTTCATGTGTAACACCATGATCCTTGAAGTGGAATTTGTATTGTCATTTCGAGAATATTTTGGTGGACAAGACATTAACTAACATTTGAAAATTTAGTTATAAGTGATATAAATAAGGTATATCGAGTTCAATATATATATATATATATTTTTTTATTGAATTCAATAAGTTTTCTGAGGTTGGGATTAAAATCTTTGATAATGGAGTATATGACGATTACTACTAATTATATATATATATATTATAATATATATATAAGCCTCCTACTCTTGAACCAAAGAGTTTTTTTTTGAGAAATTTTATGTATTTTTTCAGTTATTGTTTGCCATATTGGTATACTTTTAAAAATAGAGTAAGATAACAAATGGCGTCGTGAGATAATTTATTTACTATCTACCATTGGTGTTAAAAGGGAGAACTGCGAGGAGCCAACCCTAATACGAGAAGATTGGGTTGGGCCAACTTATGATGTATCAATTGTTATGCTAATAGCAATGATACTATTGTAGTAGTAGAATTTTTCCCGAGTTTTCCTTTCCAAAATTTTAACTTTCTACATTGAGCTAAAAATTTCACTGGTTTAAAATGAGATTGGTTGCTCCAACTTGCAACCAATGAATAATATTTAAATTGTACATCAAATCAAATGATTGATTGAACATTTTTTTTTTTTAAAAAAAATCCCTTATCTTGTAAAAGAATAAGGATGGTTGGTACATTAATTTAGTAGTTTTCATATGTAAAGTGTTTGATTCTATATAATCTGTTGTGCTGCTGTTGAATGGAGACCACAACTGGAGATAGATTTTTATAATCAATGGAAAATCATAGAGGATATATTTGGCATATATAAACACAAAAAGGAATGAAGTAATGAGTTTGTGAGAAGCCAAGAATTGACTTTGAAAAGCATACATTATCAAAGGAAAAGCCTTTTCTCCATTTGAAGGAATTAAAAAAAATGTGTGTTTCTTTTAATCTGATGGTGGAAAAAGATAATAAAAGCAGAGAAAATGGATCATATACCAAAAGATAAAAATTAGCGCCCTTTTGGTAAATTTTTTTGTTTCCTATTTTCTATTTTTCGTTTTCCTGTTTCTTTTTTTTTTTTTTTTTTAATAAGAAACAGTAATATATTCGATAATTATTCTTGTTTTCTATTTTTTGAAAAAAGAAACGAGAACAGAAATTTATTTGATAATTATTTCTTGTTTCTCGTTTCTTGTATTTTTTTTCCTTACATCTTTTCCTATATCTTGTAGTTTAAATATAATATAATTATATAAAATATAAGAATATATAGCATGTATTAAAATATAAAAAATAATTTTCCAATATTTAAACTATCTAATACATATAAGTTCCGATGTAAAATTAATATCAATAATACAATTGTTTCTATCATTCATATGTTGCTAAAATTTGATTTACAACATTATTTCTCACTAAGTCATTTATTTTGAATTTTAAATGATGTAGACTCAAATCTAACTAAATTATATATTATGTAAATGTCGTGGTTGTAACCTAAATGAATATCTTAGTAATCAAAATTTATATTATTGTAAAATTATAATTGGTTTCATATATAAGAAAAAATATATATAAATTTGAAAAAAAAATAAAAATGCATATTGTAAAAAATTTAAAATTCAAAATTCAAAAAATATTTATATATACCTATTGCAATTGGGAAATTATTTTAAATGACAAAACTGCTGAAAATATTGACAAATAATAGACAAATATCATAGTCTATCTGCGATAGACCGTGATAGATAGTGAAAATTTTCTATATTTGTTAATATTTTGGTTCATTTTCCTATATTTAAAAACAACCCTAATGAAAATTTGAAAATTGAAAATTAATATAATATATAAATCTAAATGTTTGAAAATTCAAAGTTCAAAATTAAATTTGCTGTATTTGTAAATATTTTGATCCATAAATATAGAGAAAAAGAAAATATAAAAGAAAGAAAGAAAAAAAGAAATATGAATAAAAGAAATATAAAAAAGTATAAAGAAAAAGGAAATATAAAACAAAGAGAGAAAAATAAAATAAAAAAGTCTTGTGAGATTTAGTCTAAGATCATGAAAGCTAAAGAGTGATTTGGACATATATTCTCACCAGTTAGCCAAGTCTCTACTTTGATATGTTATAGGAACAACCTTAAATAAAATAGAAATGAAATAAGTAGTTTTTCAATTTTGGTCTCATTTTTATGAACGTTTCTCAAATTTTAGGAACAAGAAACATAAATGGTTATAAAATAAGTCAGTTTCTTAAAAAATGAGAAACATAAACAAAAAAAAACATGAAATGAAACGTTATTAAACGGGTCTTTAAAAGCTCTTAAAGAGGGGCTTTGAAATTTACAAATTAGTTTAGGGATAAAAAAAAAAAAAATTGGAAAGTGACAATATTTAAGCATACAGTTTTATTAAAAGTTGAGATTAAGATATCTTCTCTTTACTCAAAGTGCAAGTCAAATACCATAGTTCTATGACTTCTCTCTCTCATTTGTTTTGGACCACTCTCTCCTCTCTCAAAGAATTAAATTGCAAAAAAAAAATGAAATGTCATAATGATATAAAACAGTTGATGCTACTTGAAAAAAGAAGAAAAATTCACGAGGATAGAGTTAAGGAGAACTCAATAATCGACTTTTGAAATGATAATTAGTGTCTTTATCTATCTAGTTATGCTCAGATTAATATTTAAATGATTAACATTAAGTTAAACACACTTCGAGATTAATAGTAGTCAATTAAGCTATGTTAATTTTTGACCATTAAAATATCGTTTTGTATGCTTCTTTTTTTTAACACATTATAGAGACCTATCGAAATAACAAATCTCTTTCGTTACCAATTACGAAAACTAAATCCATGTACAAAAAGGAATAGCAAATATATAGAGATTGAATACAAGATCAATCTAAACATAGATGTTAGGATAATTGAAAGAATATTCGGAAATCATATAAATTTTATTTGATCTATCTCAATTGTCCACTGCACAGTAGCAACATCCAAAATGCATATACAAATCCAATTCATTACTTCGGAATAGAAATATAGAATTAAAAGAAAGCGGTCTTTATTTGAGATGTGAAGATTTAGGAAAAACAATATTTCTTTTTTTGTAAAAGAAAAGATTAAAAAATAATATGATTCAACCTCGAATCATTTTGAATGTAGTAGATAACAACGAGATCTGAGAATTGATGTGTATTCAAATCATAGAAGCTAGTAATTGACATATGCTCATATTGATGACATTATTGTTGCTGTAATCAAGAAAGTTGTCCCAATACACCTCTAGAAAGATCAAAAGTGATCAGAGATGTAATTCAATATATATGTATATATATATTTGCCTTATTATTAGAATGGGTTGCACAAAGATATGGGCCCGATGATGCTTGATTTAAACTCATTGTATATTTTATTTATTACATCAAAGATATGAAGATGTAGTCATCATGTTAAAGGGTTAGATTCTATCTATATACATAGATTATATATGATCATTATTATGGTGTTTGTGTATGTATAGTAATTTAAAGAGGCTAACATCTCTTTCAAGGAAAATGATAGAGATTCAATATTGTAGCATTTAACCATTTGGGGTCCATTGGAATTTAAGTTGTTGATGGGGATTTTCTTTCACCGCCTTAATTTCTCTTTTTAGACCACTTTTCTCTGGCAAATTCAAGCCTTCTATATATAAATACATATGCAAGCACCAGCAAAAAGAGAGTGATTAAAAAGAGATAAGAACCTAATTAATTAATTCAACTACTTGGTTTAATTTTCTCTCTTGGGGTTTTCCCTCTCGTTAGTTTAATTTGCTGGTAGCCAAAAGACCTTCCTATTGAAAGGGCTACTCATTTTATTTACCACCTAATATTGACTTTTCCCCCCTTTTTCTTTTTGTTGGTTAAATAACAAATTTACTTTTTCATGTCTTGGTTTATTTATTATTATTATTTTTAATTTTAGTTTAGCATACACACACACACATATATATATATATATTTATTTAACCTCCTCAATGCTTAAAGTTTGTTGGGAGTATGATAAAGTCTCATATTAATTAGGAAAGGGACAAAATATGAGTATATAAGTGAGAGACAATATCGGTTGATGTGAGTTCTTTTATGAGTGAATAAAAATATAAACTCATAAGTCTTATGTTCAAAGTGGACAATATAGAGTTATGTAGATGGTTCGCGGTCATATGGCTATGCGGATGCTTAAAATAGACAATATTTTTTGTCATACCTTTATTTGGAGCATTAAGCTAGCAAGTTCAGGCTGGTTACAACTTAATTATCAATCAAACCCTACTGAATTGACTCATATAGTTAGCCTTCAAGAGAATAGGTAAATTTAGAGATTCGATTCTTCCACCTTATACTCTCAAAATAAAAAAGGAATCAAAGAGTCAACATCTCTTCGATGAAGCATACATAATAGTAATGTAAAGAAAGAAAGAGAGAAATTAAAAAGCCACTTTTGAAGAAATAGATAAGCCTTGGATTGTGGCTTCATTAGGTGGGTCATGCACTAAAAAGCTTAAAGAAGATATATTAAGTATTGAAAACCCTAGGCAATCCCTTGGGGAATGGGAGAACCCTAAATTCCCTAACAAGATCCTAAATCTAAGTTAAAAAAATGAAAAAGGGTGTGTTTTATTCCAATATGGGTGCTTTTCAAAATCTCATCTTTAATCCAATGCATGAAATGTGAGATGTAAGTTTGATTTTATCAAACAGAAACCCTAATTTAGTGGTGATACATTGCTTCTACTTGACACAAAAGTCTTGGTTCTTTCAAACCAAAGCTTCAAAATGCATGGGGATATGGGTGTGGCTAGCATGGGATTTTTTTTTTTTTTTTTTTTTTACTATTATTAATAAGAAATATATGAAGGATTTGAGGATTTTTTTTAAAGTTAATTTTAGTTTTCTTCAAAATGGTTTGGATGTTTCATATAGTATATTGATGCTCAAAACATTCCAAGAAGATGTCTTTCTACAATGTATCTTGAGATTTGAGATCAATATATCTTTAATTGTTGTCTTCATCTATGTGTATATATATTTTCTCTTTTTAGGTTAAAGTGAACTTAGTTTAGTAGTAATTGATATGCATTCCTTCTTTGAGGTCCGGAGTTCAATCCTCCATCTCTACAAAGTATTGTATTTTTTTTTTTAAATAGTTTGTTAATTAATTTTTTTTAGTAAGAGATTGAATAAAATATGCTAAGCTTTCCATTTGCTTTAATTTGTTAATTTATCTTGAAGGTTAATGTAATAGCAATTAATTAGTTTAGTATTAAATTCAAAATATTGGAGATGTGAAAATATGTTTTATTTTTAGTTGACTTGACAAAATGGTAAGAGTATCGAGAAAGTTCAGAACTTTTGTTCCATCAAAGCAACTCTAATCCTCAAGTCAAGTAATTGATGACAGTTCTTGAAAAAGTTCAATCTATATTAAACTCCAATAATACTAAAGTCAAGGTTTTGATGACAAATAAAGAGTTGAAACAATTGTAATAGCAAAAAAAGCTACTTTAAAGATTGTGGAAAGTATCTATTTAAGGGTTAAAGTATTTGATTCTTAGTGACTCTATCTAGGACTAATTTTTTTTTTGTGTGTGTTAGATATTTATCTAATATAAAATAGTACAAATGATAACTACTTTTAGGATAGGTAATTGACGTCCACCATTACAAATATAGCAATGAGATTCAAAGTTTTAGCAAATACAATACAATGCAAAATAATTTACAGATATAATAAAATTTTGATCAAACTTTCAGAATCTATCAGTGAAGTTTATGAATGGTAGAAGTATTCTATTAATGATAGAGTCTGTCATTGATAGATTTTGCTATATTTGTAATTCTTTAAAAATATTCTTATACATTTAATTATTAATCCTAAAAGTACAACATATTTCAATTACCATTTTTCTATAAGGTAAGAATGTGTGCTCATGCTCAAACTAAACTGTCTTTTGTTAAGCATAATAACAAAAAAAATTAATAAAAAATAAAATAAAATAAAATAGTGGTGAGTTTTGCGCCAAGTCTACATTTAGATAAATAAAATATTATTATTTTTACTCTTAATATATTAATTATTATGGTGCATGTATGTTTATTATTTGGAAAAAAAAATTATATTTTAAAAAAAGAAACAAAAGTATCCCATTTTAATAAAATGGCCAAATTTCGATTGGAGAAAAAATGTCTAATTAAAAAAAACCAAAATAAAATTGAAAAATCGAAAGGAAAAAAAAGAATGAACATGCCTAATTGAGTAATTGGTCGAAAACATAAAACAGAACCAACATAGAATCCATTCAATCATTGAATATTGGTTTTGTCATGAACGTCATTTTGTTTTCCTATTATATTAAACCAATCAGTTTAATTTGATTTCTAATTAGCTCAGAACTCAAGAAAATCGAATAGACTATCACATCTAGATTCATTATCAATACGAAAGGTGGATAAATATTTTCATTATATCACAAAACATACAAAATAAGAATCAAAATGACAGTAACACTAACGTAGAATATAAAATAAATAACACATACTTGGCAAGACATTTTGGCATGTTTATTTATTAATAAAATATATTTTTAAGAATAATATTTAAAATAAATTTCTTGACATCAATATTTTATGGATATATATAAAATTGGTTATTAAATTCACTGGACATATATTTGTTTTTGAAGGGGAAAAAGAAATTGAAGAGCCAATAATTAATAGTTTGACAAAATAATAGAGAATAGGTCAGATGGGCAGCAAAAAAAGGCTGAGTTAGCCAAGTTTCTCATGACTGTCAAAGTTGAATATTTGAGAAAAATTCATTTATGGAATTAATGCCAATTTCTGTTCTTAATTCCAAAGGAAATTCAAATTTCTATTTACACCCACAAGAAGGACGATGCCCAATTTTCTCCTTGTTTCACTCTATTTTTTCTCCTCATAGAAGAAGATCACAGAGATGAAGGGAAGGGGATAGTACTCCGTACTCTGTTCTTTCCTACATCAAAGTTCAAACCTAACTTTACTGACCATTCTAGAGAGAAGAAAGATAAAGTTTAGTTTTTGAGAGGCTAACCAATTAGAACAAATGCCCTTCCCCAACTTGGGTTCTTCTTGGATTTTGGGTTAATTTTTGCTTTCTCGAAACTCGCACAAATTCGAACACAAACTCACAATAAAGAGAGAGGAAAAGCAGAGTTTTTCTTCAAATACAGATAGTATACTCCACACTGTACTCACCACCAGAAACTCTTCTTCATTCTGTTCGTTACTCCTTAATTAGGATGTAAACACACTACATTCAACTGGGTTTCTGTCATTTCCTTTGTTTTTATCTCTTTGGAAGCTCAGGAAAATGAAATGCCCACCAACTGGGATTTTCCTTCTTCTTTCCATTTGTTTTCTCTTTATCTACTAATGAAAACAGGGGATTGGGATTCTTCTTCTCTGTTACCTTTTGATTCTTTGAATTGAATGGTGCGTTTGGGTTTCGTTCGAATTCTTGTTATTTGATTGATTTCATTTCTTAAGCGCTTAAGAATCGTTGGGATTTCCCATTGTTGTTGTGAGTTTGTGACTTTTGGAAATAGTTTCATGAATCAGTGAAGCAATGAGAGATGGAAATTCTAAGAAAAGCAAGGTTCAGAGCTATATATGTGCCCACTACTTCTTTTGAATTCTCTCTGTCTCTATTTTTCTGGGTTTAGTCCGAAATTATTGAACTTTTTCTTTTTCACCTTCAAGCTTTCATGGACCAAGACATTATTCAAGAAGTGGCTCAATATCAAGAGCAAATCAGAAGATTTCGAAGCAGACGATAGCGTTTACGGTGGGAAATTCTTCTTTTCAAAAGATGATTAGCAAATTGAACATTACTGAGTTTACTTCAATGGGGTCTGCTCAAGATCCATTGAACAAAAACTCTTTTCAAATGAATCTTTTCATCTTGTTGATATTTGAAAATGAGGGTTGATGAGTGAACAGTAAGGGGGGTGTTTTGTAATCAGCTTTATGGCTTTCCTTTTCAGGTGGGGATGGAAACTGGAGAAACAGCCATCCAGAGGAGGCATGTGCCACCAAGAAAAGCCAAACAGGTCTAGGATCAAGGCCTCACTCATCATTATTTCAAATAAAGTTCTCTTTTTTTTTTTTCCTCCCTTTTTAATTTATGTGATTTTTCTGTTTAAATTTCCAGAGGGATCAAGCAAGAGGAACTTTGAAGGAATCCTCCAGCATAGTTTTGAATTTGACTCTCCACAGACCAATGATGTGAACAACTACAGGTATGTTTTATTTTGTTGTTTCCAGGCAGTGATTCTTTGGACTAAGACTTTGTTTAAATTCTTTAATTCCTTCTCTCTCTCTCCTTTCCTCTTCTTTCTGTTTAAATGGACAGTATCTTTGTAGCTACTTGGAATGTTGCTGGAAGATCGCCTCCAAATCATTTAAGTCTAGATGATTGGCTTCCCAGCTCAACTCCTGCAGATGTATACGTTCTTGGGTGTGTCCTACTGCTCTGAATTGAAATCTGTTTCTTAGACGTGAAGTTTGTGTAAATTATAGAGAAGTTTGTTTGTTTGCTTGGATTCCCAGATTTCAGGAAATTGTTCCTCTGAATGCTGGCAATGTGTTGGGAACAGAAGACAATGGCCCAGCTAAGAAATGGCTTGCTCTTATTAGAAAGACTCTAAATTCTCTGCCTGGCACTGGTTATCAAGCATCTTCCCCATTCCCTGATTCATTCACCAATATGGATGCAGATTTTGATGGATCAACAAAGCACAAGGCTTTGTCATATTTCCATCGACGATCATTTCAGTCTACTAATCGAAGTATGAGAATGAATAGTAACATTTCAACACAAAAGACTCAATTTGATCGACGATTCAGCGATTTTGATCAGGTTATGTTTGGGCATAGGCCAAGTGATTATGATCCTACTTGCAAATGGGGCTCATCTGACGAAGAAAATGGACTGGGGGACTCTCCATTTGTCTCCCAATATTCGCCTATTTCCCGCTGTGGTTCCTTCTCCATTGATGATGGAGATAGGCAACCGGGACGTTCAAGGTATTGTTTAGTTGCCAGTAAACAAATGGTTGGTATATTTCTTACTGTGTGGGTGAAGAGCGAAATGAGGGACGATGTCCACAATTTGAGAGTGTCTTGTGTAGGCAGAGGATTGATGGGTTATCTTGGAAATAAGGTAGAAGACTAAGCTTCTGTAATTTTCTCTACTTCTTTTTCAGATTTATGAATCTCTTGCGAACTCGTTAAAAGTAGGCCTATCATTTATCTTTGGTGTCGTAGGGAGCAATCTCAATTAGTATGTCATTGCACCAAACAAGCTTCTGCTTCATTTGTAGTCACTTATCATCCGGGCAGAAGGAGGGTGATGAGTTTAGGAGGAATGCCGATGTTATGGAGATACTTAGGAAAACCAGGTTCCCCAGAGCTAATGGCATGGAAGATGAGCAGTCCCCTCAAACAGTTCTAGAGCATGAGTATGATTATCCTTCATTTACTATCATATTCTGGTTTCCTGTTTCTTTGTACTATTGAATCAAACTTTGATGATGACCTTCTTGGTTCAGTCGGATTATCTGGCTGGGCGATTTGAATTATAGGATTGCCTTGTCTTACCGATCTGCCAAGGCTCTCGTCGAGATGCAGAACTGGAGAGCATTGTTGGAGAATGACCAGGCAAGTTCATGTTAACCATAGTATGGTCAATTATCATATTTGTGTTGATTGTTACTCTCTTAGAGATCAGGAATTATGTACCGTAGTTTTACCCAAGAGCTAACTAAACTGAGAACATGCTGGTTCATGTTACTATCAGCTGAGGATAGAACAAAGATGTGGTCGGGTTTTTGAAGGATGGAAAGAAGGAAAAATCTGCTTCCCTCCGACTTACAAATATTCTTACAACTCAGATAGATACTCGGGAGATGCCAGGTATCCGAAAGAAAAGCGGAGGACTCCTGCTTGGTAATTTCTCTATCCTTAGAAGAGCAATTCCTATGTAATAACAGAGAGTTATATATTAGCCTTTTCCCCAATTGCACCACTTATGATTATGGCTTTTTAATTGAAGGTGTGACCGAATATTGTGGCATGGTAGGGGTCTGAATCAATTGTCTTATGTTCGTGGTGAGTCGAGATTCTCAGACCATAGACCAGTTTGCAGTGTGTTTTTGGCTGAGGTTGAGTCCCTAACTCATAACCGGATTAAGAAGGGTCTGAGTTATTCCAGTTCAAAGATTGAAGCTGAAGAGCTATTGCCAAAACATGAATGGTTATTCGGGACATAATTTCTTTGGCAAATCTTCTAGACGCACGAAACTTCAAAAGAAAAGGCAGTTTACCAAGGGATCCAAAGGTTTGCTATATGGTAGATATCTGAAAAAACCTCTAACATACATTTATAGTACTCCGATGTTAGTTTACAACAAAGTTTATGTTCATGCATTATCTTTGGGAAATATCTGTTTACAAAATTAGATTGCCTCAGGATTTCAAACCTCTATTTCATCAAATCAAAAGAATGGGATCATAAAGTTTTCTAGAATATCTCATATTTTTTGTCTGCTTCAAAGAATTGATGACAAGAACCTAGTTTATTATCCTTTATGATCTAAATATTCTTAATAACAGATGATGAATATTGCAGACCATGGTGGCCACTGGTCCGTTTTTTGAGTTAAATAGAAAGCCTCACATGTTTAACAACTAAAGTACGGGCTTGGTGCCATTGACTTTAAGAATAGAATGTGTAGTTTGGACTATGCGCATTTTCTAGCCATGTTTCTCATTAAAGTTTTAGTTGTGAAATCTTTTACACTAGTCGTCTTCTCATCTGTTAATTTTGGTCCACATTCTGCAGGTGGGCACTGCCAAAAGGCTCCTTTGTCTCCATAATTATGAAGGTTTCTAATGCCTAAAATCCGAAAAAGAAGGTTGGTGGTCATTCATTCTCTTTTTATTGTTGTGGTTCAACTTCCTTTACAAACCCATGTCGGTTTATTTCATTTTGTTCATCCATATTTCAGATGAAACACAAGTTGATCTTCTCCACGCGGTTTTTATCAACAGTACTTCATGGAAGGTCCAAACATGATATCAGTAGCAAGGTAAGAGAAATTGTTGCTTCTTGAGTCCTGATATCTTAATTATTCTGATGCTTTGTCAACTTTTTTGGCCGAGTTGCCAACTCTACCTTAAATCCAGTAATATTATCTGCTTGATATTGACTGCTCGAATGCCATAAATGAGCAGTTGGTATTAGTTGATTATATCATACGCTCGAGTCGGTGGCTTCATGGCATAAATACTCATTGCTACATGTCTTGCTGTGAAAATTCAAGATTTTGACAGTTTCGTTGGATATCTCTTGAAAGATTGGGAAAATTACTGATATTTCTAAATATATAGCTTTTTTTCTTTCTTTCATTTCTTTCATTTGATCACCATCTCCATTCAGAGGTGGCTTCCTCTAATCTTTTTCCTTTTGTTCCTTTCATGCGCATATATTCAGGACAAATGAAGGGAGAGAGAGGGGACAAGTCCTTCATGTCTAAATCATTTGCAGCCCCCTTGAAATGAAAGGAAATAAATAAATGGGACCCCTTTTTTCTTTGAGGGAAGTAAGGATTGGCTTCAAAAAATTAGGACACTTTTTCCTGTTTTCTTTTTGTCATTTAAATATTCTATTGTTCTGGAGAATAGAAAAAGGAACTTGTACAGATGACATCCAATTTTCAACTGCAAGTGGAGAATAAAAAAAAAAAGCTCTATATCCATTCATGTGGGTCTTGGTTCTGCTGAGCATTACTGATATTTTGTCTCACACTTTTCATTTTTTACACAGGACACGCATAGCAATGGCTTGGATGGCTGAATTTCACTTTTTTCATGTCAAATTCAAACTGCTCTTACTTTCAAATTATGGAGTTTCAAACTAGTTGTGCATGTAAAGTTGAGAATTCATGGAGCATTCAGTACATGAACAAAAAAGTAAAAGAAAAATTGAACTTTCATCTAAAAACCAATATCTTAGTACAACATGAATTATTAGATACCCTTCCTTTCATATGAATTTGAATTTGGAAGGAGTCTAATTTCAACCATCAAACAAATTTTTGGTACTGGCGATCCATATATCTTTGAAAATTCAATTTAAGAATGCATAATTACTATTTTTAAAGAAAAACTTCAGGAAAAAAATTGCAAATCCAACAACAGACTCCTCTTTAAGGCAATGGCAGGCCCCTAATTTCCACAACTGCCACTGCTACTTAGTTGAGGAACATTAAAAACTCTCACTGCAGTAAAAAACATAAACAAATAAAACTGGCTTCTTCCATTCTGTTTTTCACCAAAAAAGCCTGAGAAAGTTACCCTTTTGAAAGCACAAAGAACTCAATCTTAAATGGTTGGTATTGGCCCAAAAGCCATAAGTGTGGCCTTACCCTTTACTCTGTGGTAGTGACCCCACTGCATTTCTTCTTCTTCTGTCTAATCTTATTCTCACATTTACTGCTTCCATAGTACCATTATCAGTCATTTCAAAAGGACCCTTCTTTTTCTCTTTATTTTCTTATAAAGATAGCATATTTAATGTGAGTACTCCACCTTCCTTATTGTCATAGAAGAAAAATGAAACATCAGAAAAAACAGTAAGCAGTTGGGAAGCTGTTTTTTTTTTTTTTTTTTTTTTTTTTTTTTTTTTTTTTTTTTAACTAAAGGACCACTTGACTAACTGCTGTTCTTTCAAGTTTTTGATTTTTCTTACTATCTAGAACTTCTTGAAAAAGTTATAGGGTTGTGAATAATGATCTTAAGTACATTAATCTTTACAAGCTATGTCCCATCATTCAACTAAACTTGAGAGATTTATCTGCAACAGTCTTATAAGTGAAAGAGAGTAGTAAAAGGCAAAAGGAAAGGACTTGACTAACCATTTTTACAAACTTTTACGTTTCAAGAATAAATACACTTGTACTTTACGTGTGGCCTAAAACTGCATTAAAATAGCTCACCATATATTTACATGTAACTTCTGACTTTCATAAGCTGTCCAAAAAGTATACCTGTAAATTGAATGCTGTTGCTATAACTTATAAGATATTTCATTTGCATGGAGTCAGAAAATTGCAACTTTTTCCAGCTCTGCAATAATGATAATCATGAGACTTTGTCCAAGTGAATAAGCAAACATTCTCTCATATAATTGTACAGTGATTTGCATTTAGTTTGTTTAGTTGGGTGGAAATGGTATCATACTAATCACTTTAATGAAAAGTTTTGTTTTTGTACTCTTAACAACCGTGTTGGTCGGAAAAGGACATGAATCAAAACTCAACTTCTTTGCCAACTTAGACATAGCTTAATTGGATTAGGTGTATATTATCGATCAAAAGGTTGAAGATTCGAATTTCCATGCCTACATGTTGAACTTTAAAAAAGAAGAAGTCAACTTGTTTTGATATAGAAAAAAACATTAAACTTAGCAAATATCTTCTCTATGTGGTTGCCAGTTGGATTAATATTTCTTTTGTATAATTGTATTAGGGTCGGTTCTATAGCCCATTTTTCTTAATTATAGCTGTTATGTTCTTTGTTTGGTAGTTCTATAACTAAATCACAATATATATATATATTTGTATGTATGTATGCCCTCCTCTTCTATGCCATTTTCCTTTGGCTAGCTGCTATAGGTTTAGTACAGACAACCTTGGCTAGACTTTGTTCCCTTCAGCTAATCTATTGACTTCACAACCATGATTTGGAAAGATACATTTTATTGGATATTATATAAAACTACAAAATTATCCGGTAGATAGAGAAAGAGTGAGAGAAAGGTTTCATGTATGAAATATAGATACTTCATGTGAGACAGGTAATTGGTATCGAATACACATAGATACTTCTCATATACGTATCTGATATACAATTTGATGTATTTGTTTTTTCTTTTAGAATATTGATATGCATATCCTATTCTAGATATGTGAAGAGAAGATGTTGGACCTTTTTTATAAAAAGAAAAAACAAGAAAAGAAACTCATCTAATTTTTCTCGATCCAAAACTAAGCAACCTATTTAAAATGTCTAATGTCCTAGTCCAGAATTAAAATAAAAATAAAAAACTAAACCCTAGAATCATCTAATCTTCATCTTCATGCCTGAGCCTCCACAAAGTCATACAAAAACTTCAACAGTTTAATTTTATCTTCTTTGTTCGTTTTCGTACTTCTCTCTAATCTTCTTCATCTATGATCGATTCAACTCTAGCGTGCCACCAACATTTTTTATAATTATCATATTATGTTGATTATTATATTTCATTGTCTTTGATATTGCCTTTTGTATCCTACTCCAATGTTTATACTGTATTTTGTACCATTATCATTAACTCGACATTTTATGTTTTTAAATAGATTACATTTAATATCTTTATGTTAAATATACATATTTCCTAGATTTTTTTTTTATTTTTTTAAAGAAACATATATCCTCAACTTATTAATAATATTGATATTGTTGTATCCTATCGTCTCTGTAACCATATACCTGCTTCATAGGGTTTCATTGATAAACAAGAATATCATTTTCCTAGGTTGTTCTGTTCTGTTGTTTTCAATCCTACACTAATATGGTTCATGATATGAAAACGATGGCAGAAAATGGAAGAGGATGAAGAGATAAAGTTTCATTTGAGATAATTGTCTCTTAAAATGGCATGGAAACCACTAGCTCTTAAATCAAGCCTTGTATTTTTAAGACACGTCAATGCTATTATTGATACAAAGCTAAATCATGTATTGGTTGAAAAAAAAGTATTAAGACATTATTTATAAATAAACCAGCAACCGACCCTATAGTTAAATGATTCTATTTCACATGGATCTACTAGTCAAGTCAATTTTATATACAGCTTCTCTTAGCTTAGGTCACTCCCTAAAACCAACACTAATGCAATTATTCAGTCTAATAAAGATTTTCTGTATCTTCTTAAGTCTTTGGTTTGAATACAGTACAACCTAAACAAATATATTCATCCCCTTTTAAATAATAATAATGCATTTCTGTACTGCTCTATCTTTAGCCATTGTCTTGGTCAAGGACCAATTAAAACACTAGCCAATTTTGCAGCTTCTTTTAGATGTTGATATGGATCCTTTATTCATTCAACCAGAGAAGGGTTCAATTATTTCCATTAAATAATTTAGAGTTTTCTTTATGTGGGTGGTTCTGATTTAAAGAGATCAATTGGGCCACAGGTTTGATATAGATAATACAGTAGTAAGTAAGAAGAACAAGACTTGCATCATAGGGACCAAATAAAGTAGAGACTATATAGTATAAGATAAAATTTAATAGACAAAGTGTTAAGAATTGACAATCAAAGATGATCAAAAAGTGTAAAGCAAAAGAGAATTGGTACAAAGATATATGTGATTCACTAATAGTATGTTAACTATGTCCACAAAGAGAGGGAGACCAGTTTATTATTTGAGACTCTAAGATTAGAGAGTTTATATATAAAGCACTTCTCTAAACCTTAGGGTCAAAATCGTAAATAATATAAATATGTTAAATATGAATTCTGAAAGACCCTGTACTTGGTTATTCGAAGCATCAAATAATAAATTCAAGACATTCCAACGGTAAACATAATTTAGAGTAATTGACACGCACTTCTTCAATTGAGATAAAGAGGTTTAAGTGAAAAAGATGAAACTTAATGGACAAAAGTTTTGGTGCAAACTTGAAACTGATGAGGAAATACCTTTGGGCACGTGATCTCACGTGAGTAAGGATGAACATGCATGTACATATATGATCACAGTCAGTGGTTAAGGTTGGTCCAAAAATGGAAAATCAAATTGGGGAAAGAAAGTGATTCTTTTGGGGAAAAAAAAAAGTTGCCACCATCCCACTATTGATTTGCTGACTTATAGCAAAATTACATTGAAATTTAACAAAACCCCATAATCGAAATCCACAGAGACAGCCATAACTTTTTTTTTTCCTGATTCCTTCAATAAGTTACTGTCAAATTTGCCACAAATGGATAAAGTGTTTTTCTTTTTGAGTTGGGTTTGTCATTTGTGTGAGAGATTTCAAAATAAAGACATCATTATTAAATTGTTAAAGCAATGGGTGTCAAAAGAAACAGTGACCTCAAAATTCATATTCAATGGTCAAAACAGAAGGCATTTGAATCTGTGCTATAAGTAACAACAAAGTGCTTTTTGCAGAGGTTAAAGATTGGAAATGAAGCATTCATTTTTATGGGAATTGTGTGTGTTTTTCTGACAGATAATGTTGGGTTTAGATGGACCAAATTCAAAACATTAGCTGGTGCCTGGGTTTACTTGTTAAAGAAGGCTAGTGATTGTCAATGTCAGTATGAAAAGAGTTGAAAGATCCAAAATTTCATCAGTCAACCATATGCAAAAGCCATATGTGATAGAACAAAACCCAAACTGTCTGTTTTCATGTTGGAGTCGAGGGTGGAAAGATCTTTCCCAATTCTCACCCTCTATAGAAATGGTTGGGAAATTAAAACGGGAAACACAAGAATTAACGTGGAAAAACTCCAAACCGGGAAAAAAACCAAAAACCAAAAAGAAATTCCATTGTATACCAAGCTTAAAATGCTTTAAATTGGGATGGTTTAAAATCGAGCGCATATGTTCTTTTTATAGTTTTTGGAGCCCGTCACTTTCTTGAACATTTTAGACGTGGGACACCTGTTGTTTTAATATTTTGCCAAAACCCAACAGAAATTTATCTTTTTTGTTTTGAAGCAGATAATGAAAGGAGGAAGGGGGTGTTTCCAATTATTCCAAGTGCAAAGCAATCCAACAAGTCTATCCTTTTTCCAAAAGTTAAAGACAAAGGAACTTGATTTGGTTCAGCACACCAAACCTGATCTGATTCATTCAAATTTTTGCTAAGACAGAGGATTCAACAACAATGTACCTTTAAGTTTCTGTATGTTGCTACAAAAAGAAAAGCAACTCAGCTTCCAAAACAACATATAAATATATATATATGCAGACTAAGATTGGTCCTTTAGGGTTGTAAAGTGTGGTTTGAGGCCCATTGGCCTCTGTGGTTAATCATTTGCAGTGAAGTGTCAGATCAACAATTTGGTACTGAAGTTATCACAGTGACAGTGCAAATAAATAAGTAAATACCTTTGGATAAATCGATGGCTGCTCCTTCTTTCTTCTTTCCCTTCTCTGGTTCAAGTAAAAGTGGGTGAAAAAAGCAGCTAAGTGTAGGAACATGGAGTGTAAATTAACCTAGATTCTATCATTTGTCCGATGTTGCAAATCTTCTCTTCTTAATTTTTATTAGGGAAAAAAAAACCCTTTTGGTATCTACATTTTGGGTCTAGTTTCCATTTGATTTTTAGATTTCAAAATGTTATACATTTGGTCCTTAATTTGTTTCAATTTAATTTTTAAGTTTCAAAATGTTACAATTTTATCTTTAGAGATTTGAGTTTTGTTTCAATTTAGTTCATAAGTTTCAAAATTTTACACTTTTAACTTCAATTTTTCATTGGATAGTCACTTTCAGCCATTGACGTTAATATCTATTAATTAGTTTAAAATAATTACAAAGTGAAATTTTAAACTTAATATTAATAATGAGGAAAAATAGTGAAACTTCATTGATTGTGATTATTTTATTTATTTTCAATTAATTAACATACGTTAATACTAAAAATAGAAAACGAGTATTTAGGGAAAGATTGAGATTAAAAGTGTAAGTTTTGAGACCTAGAGACCAAACAAAACTCAAAACTCAAAGGTAAAATTGTAAGATTTTGAAACCTATGAACTAAATTGAAACTAAATTAAATATTAAGAACTAAATGTGTAACGTTTTGAAATCTAGTGGTAGAAACTAGACTCAAAACCTATGAATCAAAAGATAATTTTCTATAAAAAGAGCAATATTCTAGGTTATACTCATCTTTTTGAAGCCTATTCCAACTGCACAATAGAAAAAAATTCAATAATATTTATAAAAACGAGAAAAGAAAAAAGAAGAATTTGTCACGTAAAAACTGTAATTGGACGATCATGTAAACTTTTCCTTAAAAATAAAGAATTACATGAATGAAGAGGAAGGATTTGAACTCAAGGCTACTGTTTTGTGTTAAAGGTGCTTCAAAATCATATTTTGAAAGATTCCTATAATAGCATTAAATATCGTCTTTCAAAGAGGCCGTCTTAGCTCAGCTGGTAGAGCGCATGGCTTTTAACCATGTGGTCGTGGGTTCGATTCCCACAGACGGCGATCGATAACAACGCAAGTTTTTCCCTTCATACATGAAGGACGGCTTACTTCACTAATCCATTTTCATTCATTTCATCTTATTTCATTTCTCATTATGTAACGATTTAATGACCCTGAACTAGTTACTTTATGAATTGGAATTAATTACACAACACACTTTTTTACCATCTTTGTTTAATGCATAAAAAGAGATTCACTAGTTATATTAATCATCCATTTGAATTACATATATTGTTTGATGAATCAATTTTATATATAGAAGTTAAAATTAAATATTACTTAATATTTTAATAAGAATATTACTTAATTAAATGTAAGTGGACAAATTTAGTTTTATTTAATATATTGTTATAATAATTATTTAATCACTTGAAATAAAAATATATGAATATTTTTATATTAAACATTAACTAAACTTAATTTAATTATTTTATTTAATTATTAGACATAATTGATAAATTAATTAAAATATTAATAATTAATGTTAAAATTTCATAATAAAAAGTTGAGAACCTAAAATATTAATGAAAAATGCATTAACTGAAATTTATTAGGACAAAATATTACATTTACATTTAATAGGATAGAATCAAACTAGTGATAGGCTTTTATCACTAATTCAATAAGCCTCTATCGACATCTATCAAAGGAAATTAAATTTTGTTATTTTGTATAAATAGTTTTCCTTAATTTTTTATTTTTAAAAATCGCCCTTTATATTATTCATTTCCTAATATAAAAATCTCATATGCAGAAAGTATTAGACAACCCATTTCAAATGGGTTTTAAAGTTTTATAGATAATAATATCTTGAATTTTACAAAATGATATCCTAATAAACAAATAAAAATATTAAATATGAGATCCTGAATTTTCAAAGCATTTTCATTAAATTTATAATCTTGAATTATTTGGGTGTTAATTTATTTATTGGAGCCACATCCTACTAAAGAGGGGCATCTAGAGGACATAGATACTTAGCTTAACCCAATAGTTAGATTACTTACGGAATGTTTTATACTAATTCTTTCTCAAGTCTATTTTTCAAATAAGGGTAAGAACATGCAAACACGAATGACAAGCAAAATCCGTGATAGAGTCACCAAGACTAGTCATATGCTTCCACTCATTTTTTTTCAAGACTTTTTTAAAAAGAATTTTCTAGTTTTGTTTTATGGTTTTAAGGATACCTATTAAATGAATTTATGTTATTTAATTTTAATAAAGTTAATTATTTTATACTATTTATTTAGTTTTACTAAGTCAAGAAAATATGTCAATTTAAATTGTAAGCATCCATGTTTATAGTAACGACTTAGTCTAAGTCCCAAGGAGTCGGGAAAAATTTCAATGTGAGTGGAGAAAGAAATACATATTCTCTAGATGGAGGATTTTCAACGGAGATGAGATTTTTTTCCTGGAGCAGCGGCTCGGAAAGGAAAAATGTATTACAGTTACACACCAAAAGTTTAAGTTCAAAACCATTTCCTTCCATCATATAACCATCAGAAGATCAGAGTGGTTCCTGCAAAAGCCATCCTCATGAATATTAATCTAAAATAATTGTAAACGACAATCAGGGGAATAAAATACAAGTTGCCGCCCAATACAACAAAGATGTATCTATCCTCACATTCTGATTATTTTCCAACCTAGTACAACCATGTCTTCTGAATTGAAGATAAGTAACTTCTAAAGTTCAGGCATGCCCTTCCCTGTTTTAGCATCATAAGTTTTCTCCAGAACCACATCCATTGGAGTATCCTTGGGACCAGCTGCAAATCAACAAATATGATCAAATCAAAAGGTGCAGAAGTAGTAAGTTAATTCTAAGGTTCCTCATTCCAGTTGTAAAGCAGAAGAAACCCTTGGTCAGTTGCTCGAGATTCCCAATTATTCCATTTTCTAATATTAGCAATGTATAGCGATCAGATTACTCGAGGAAAAACTTCATGGGTAAATGTAGAGAACTATATCGAATTCCATGTGCATGCCAGAGTGCCCAAGCTAGTTCATATTTATGCTTGAAGTAGTTAATAGTACATGCAAGATGTGAAATCCTCACTGAAGATTGAACCTTTCGATTATTTAGCTCATTTTTTCATCAGGTCCTCGTCACTATTAACTAGTTGCTTTATAAATTGGACATTATTATGTTGCACTCTTCACACATCAAGAAAAGTACAGATATTGGGGGTTGTCTGTAAAGGCTTAAAGCTAACGTGAACCATGACCTAAAGTCTGTTGATTTCTTCTGACCAAAGTGACTAGATTGGAGTGATTGAGATACATAAAAGGTAGAATTGTGCATGAAGTCTATGTTTCATCAATGGCACATTGGTCATCATAAAAATGTTGAGCCCCATTCATGTATTCTAATTTGTTTTCAAGAATATCGAGAATAACAGTGCTAAATGTGAAATCCTTGACAGAGAAGTAGCTACTTGAGTTATTACTGGTGTATGGGATCAACTTTTGTTTCAAAGACAGTTTTCACTGTTGGACTAATTTCAACCTATTTACAGCATCTGTATAGCATTCTATTCACAATACCTGCTACTTTGCTACTGAGAAAAAAAAGAGGATAAAAACAACCTGGCTAAACAATACAAAAAATTAAATATTACAACTTATATCATACAATCAGCAGCCCAAAGCAAACAAAACAAAAACAAAAAATAAAATGTAAAGTTGAGTCATGTTGGCTTGAACAGAGCAGTTGCACGCACTGAGTTTTCTTTTTCATTTTTAACTCAGGTTGCTCAAATCGCAGCAACATACTTTAGATGTTATCATCAAATGAAGGAGAATCTCCTCTTGAATTTAATGCAACTACAAAAGCATTATATTCAACCCTCAATCCTCACCCATCGGAAGTTCATCTGATGTTGTTGACTGATCTAGTCAAACTATTAGCAACTAATAGAACCTCCTGTTTATGTTCAGATAAAGAAACAGAGCCAAGGTGGTGAGCTCCCTATTCTTTCCTAATAAAAAATAACCCAAAATGATCAAAGATGCCCTGCTCTCCTCCCAGTAAAGTACTTGACCATATTTGCAACTTCCCTTCACAGGCCCTCTAACAAATAACGGAATGGGTCCAACTCTCATAACAGAATCTCTCTCTTACTCACGGATCAGTTTTCAACAGCAGATACTTTTGAATCTCTCTCCCTTTTCCTACCAGATACTTTCACAATAGGTCTATCGCTAACTTTCTGGTCTATAAGTATGACATTCTGAGGTTCTCCCTAAGGTTGCACCTCCAAGGTATTGTTGGACAGTGTGGCTAATGCATTCCAGATGGAGCAACCATGTCCTTTCCTACCTATTCTAAATTCATTTTATCTAGAGAAAGAATATGGGTGGTTTTCAGAACTCAAGGCGAACTTAAGCACAACAGTCTTCTGAGGCTTGAGCACAAGGCAAGGCGCAAGAAAAAGTGAGTTTTTTTAAGGGGGGGGGGGGGGGGGAGGGGGGGGGGGGGGGGGGGGGGGGGGGGGGTGAGGCACACTATACATAACATGATGAACTTATTAGAAGTCTGTTTTCATTGAGGTATTGGAGAGGACAATGGTTGCTTCCACCAATATACCCTTCTTGAAGGTCAATACAATGACAATATTCAGTAGTTGGTTTTGTCATAGCAAGTAGATTTTTTTTTTTTTTTTAATCATTGAATCTTATATTAAAAAAATGGCTGGTACAAGGATGGGAAATCGTTTTGATCAAAAACACACAAAAAAAAAAAAAAAAAAAACAAGAGAAATCGTTTTCGTGGAATAGACTTATGCCAAGAGTAGGCTTAGGAATTTTTGTTGCTTCTCTTGGAGCAAAGAATTCGTGGGTCTACGCACATTGGTCGAAGTACATGAAGAAGTGGCTGTATTAGCTCCCTTTATAGAGCTCTGATACCAAGGGTTTTGTATTAAAGAAGACAAAGAACTTTTTAGTGTTGTTCTAATTTCAACCCATTTACAATAGCTGTACAGCACTCCATTTATATTATCAATCAGACCAAGAAAGAAAGAGGACAAAAGAACAACTTGGTTGACAAACAACTTTACTTGAATAGGATATGTTCCATAGGTTGTACAACTGCGTCCTTATTCCAAAAAACTTGGTTAACAAAGTGATACAACTTAGTCTATATGAGCAGCCTAAAATATACAGTCAGCAGCTTCACTCGGCCAATATTCTAACAAGGGCATGGAAACAGCTAAAGAACCATGTTATCCACGAGAACATTTATTTTCTGTTAAAACTCAATTGAATGTTTGCAAGCACTAAACATCAGTCTGGCTCATTGATGACATGCCAAACCATGCTCTAAGCCTAGCATCCAAAGGAATGGCCGGGTGCCCTGCCCCTCCACCCCACCCCGCCCCCCCAAGCCATACACATTGCAGATGGAGCAAAAAGAAGAAAGTCCATCCATCTCCATAGCTGAGATAAGTTTCAACTCATAGCACAGCTCCTTAAAAGAACAGTAATAATCAAGTCTTTTTTTATTTTTTTTCTATAGAGACAAAAATCATTGAGAAAAAACTGAAAGAATACAAGGGCATAAAAAAAAACCAAACCCACAAAAATCCTACTAAAGAAAGGGGTTTCAACTATGTGTTGCCTATAGGGTAAATACAAAGTCTTCCAAAACAAAACCTATAGAGAAACATGAAATCTCATCAACGGAGAAAATTTAATAACAGCATTCGATAACATGGAATCACATAAACATGTAATCACAAAGGAAAGGCTTACAGAGGAATGCCACAGAAGCACCTTCAAGCATAATAATTTAGCAAATAACAAGAAAAGTGTATATATATATATATATATCTCAGAGCAAGTCATTTATCAAATAACAAGAAAAAAAAAAAAATTCATATATAAAGAATAACAAACAAGATAAATATTAAATAAAAATGCTGAAGGCTTTAGATCAGTACCAACTGTAGGTCTGGGAGTAGTCCTTATCTTTAAGATCTCTGAACGAGGAATTATAGATCCAGAGGCTCCAATCCCTCTTGAAACTCGTACTTTAGAACCATCTTCAAGATATCTAATACCAACCTTACAAGGCTTCCTGCAAAAGAACAATGTCTGTCAACGTTCTAGTTCCAGGCAAAACGTCAAAACTGAATAACAATTTAGGATAGCATCCAAACCCTGTTACTGGATCAACAACTTGGACATTTGATACATGGAGGGGAGCTTCAACGGTAAAGATTCCACCTTCATGACCTTGTCCTTGCTTAATATGTTTCTTCACCTGTATGAAGCATAGAAAGGTGAATGACCGCTAATAAAACTGACACACCCATGTAAGGTTCAACTGCGGAAATCATAAAAATGATGAGCATCAAAATCAGCCGAGGGAACACAACAGGAATCATAAACAACTGTTGAACCATAAAAAGGTATCCATACGGTGTCAAGCACCCATACACAGAGGATATGAGGAAAGGGAAAAAAACTTGATGTTAAATCAAATCCAACAAACCAGTAATTTGCACAACTCAATTGCCTACATGATCAAACATATGCCAGAAAGGGCCCAAGCACAACAATTAAACACGAGAAAGCTCAACTATAAACCTTTCACTGTCCAATTTGGCAATCATTTTCCTACCAGATTTTTGCCCTCGACAATAACACGATTTTGAGTGCGAATGACACGCTTAATTACACCAGTTTCTCCTTTATCCTTGCCTCTAATGATCATCACCTGTTGCAAATGCAAACAATCATGAATATCATAAGGAAACCTAGACCAACATTAGGAGAAAATAAGATATATATCTTCAAAAAGTTTCCCTTACATTATCTCCTCTAAGAATTTTCCAGTGCCTAATAAGCTTTTCGGCAGCCTTCCAACCCATTTAAATGTAATGCAAACACCAAATCTGCTGCTGCCACTATCTGCACAAGTTACCCCAGCAAACTGCAGTTCACCATTCAGATTATGAGTTTATACACTTTCGCTACAACATAAAACATGGATGATAATAATATATACTGAGTAGAAAATTCCAAGCAGATCCAAGAGACATAGTATTCAATCAGTGATTTGGAATTCTTCAGCAAATGTTACATGGCTAGGTTCATTGGTCAGATCACCAGCAAAGCAGAAAAGGTGATGCAATTCTATCTTTGCATAAACTGTAAGCAGAACTGGTGAAAAAGCATTTCCAATCAAGGCTTTTGGAAATGAGAGATTACATGTTAAATAGCAAAAGAGAAAACGAGAGAATAGCAATTTAAATTTCATACATTTTGTTACTGCAGGGATGCTTTTGGGTCCAGTACCATTCGTTTTTCAATTCTATCCTTTTACATTTTCATTAAACCCATCCAAAATTCAAACACAATTATTCAATTCTACGGGAAAATGAGCGTTTTCTTATCTTTATATGCAAACGAACGGAATCCACAATCACCCTCTAAAGGCTAAAGGCTAAAGGCTTCTTCTCTTTTTCCTCTGTTCTGTTGTTGCTGTTCATACATCTTCTTCAATGGACTCTGTTTTCCTCCTCCATTTTCATTCTAATTTACTCTTAGCTTCCCCATTTTAAACCAAGAATCCGCAATCACCCAATAGAAACCCAAAATCCAAAATCACAAAAAGAAAAAATAGCAACAATAAGCATTCAATAGCTTAGAGAAAGATGAAGACGTGCCTGAGACAAGTGGGTTAGATTGAGATCCAGCGAAACACAGCTTCTACAGAGAGCGGAGACCAGCGACTGAGACAGAGAGGGAACGGTAGTGAGGAGAGACTGACGGCTCGACGACTGAGAGAGAGGTGCGAATGCGAATGGAACCTTAGGCCTCTTTGGTGGGAGGTTTTAGGCTAATTATATCGGTCGGTTTGAATTATAATAAAAACCGGTTCGGTCGGGTTCTTACGTATCTACTAAACATCTATTTAGATTTTATATATATTTAAGAAGAAGAAGAAAGGACAACAACCAGAAGTAACCGACCAGAGAAAAAAAAAAGATTAAAATAAAAAGAAAAGTCACTTCCTCAAGAGAGCCACCATCCGATTGGTTGACAAAATACTCCATAAATGTTGAGAGCGAGGGGTAGGACTATGCCAAAATACTCCTGTAATTCTCAAACATGACATATCATAATGATGAAACGTTTCATACCAGAAAATAAGGTCATCAAAATTAGTCACCTCCTTTGCCCACATCATAGCCCAAAATGGGATTTGGACCCAATGCTTCCTTAGACTCTTGCAACTCCAAATAGTATGAAGCACATTTTCAACTACTCGAGTACACTGATGGCACAATTCCCTAATCCTAACTTGCCAAATCCATAAATTATAGTTAGTAGGAAATAGACTTTTAACTTGCTCGCCAACGGACAAACTTTATTTTGTTTGGAAGCTTGCAATTTCACACAAAATTTCACCATCTAGCCATCAACCCTCTCTCTAGAAGCATAGACATCATTCACACCACCACTCGTAGGTTTGTACTCACTCCACATAGAATAACACTCATTCTTTTCACAGTGTCCATTGAGTCTATTTGAATATCAATTTAGCTTTAATCTTTTCCTTTTTATAGAAAGTATTTCAATTAAAAACAACTATAAAAAACGGTTGATACATAACTGATGTATGGTTAAGTTATTGCTTTACTAATATTTTTAAACAAACAAACATGTCAACTTGAAATTTAAAGAATAAATTTTGTTGATAGATAGGTTGAACTTTTTAGTATTAAGATTGATATTTTGTATGTCAAATGAAAATTTTCTAATACAATAAGGGTACGGAGATTCATAGACCTATTTAGACCTATTGATCACTAACACACATCTATATGATAGTGGAGCTATGTTCGCTTTAGTATAAAAAAGATATGTTTATGTGTCTACATATGTTAGTAAAACAATTATTAATATATCGATTTTGTGTAATTAAAACTTAACAAACGTTTTGTAAAGTAATCTAGTAGGATTTTTTCAATACATTAAACTAAACCATTTGTTATATTTAGCAATTAGCCATTCTTTCGTTACTTTTCCCATCAAATCTATCCTCCCTTTTCCTCTTCCTTTTGCATATGGTTTATTCCAATTTCCATTTTAATATGATTCGTTAATTCCAATTTCCCATCAAATGTTGTAATTATTTGTTACATTCCAATTCCCTTCTGCATATGGTCTATATACCAAATAATCACAATTTTGTAGGCCTGTAAATCTCACCTACCCATCAGCCCAATTTATTTATTATTTATTATTATTATTATCTTTTGAGAACACCTAATTCATTTAATTGGAGTATGAGAACTTTTCATATTCATTTATTATATGTTACATGAGCATTTTTTAAAAGTAGTGGACTCTTGACATTAAAATGGGATTTTCTGTGAAAAAATAAAGCAAGATATTGTCGTAGTATTAAAACTTTTTTACGAGGAGGTACTAATAACCTGTCCATATAGCCAAAGTGAGTTTAATTTAGTGATATTAACATGACCTTCATTCCAAAAAGTTGGAGATTCAATTCTCTATCCGCAATTGTTGTACTAAAAAACAAACCTATCCACATAGCATGGTTAAAGTAATTAAGGAAACGATTTAATTGAGAATATTTATGTAAAATAAAAGAATTAGGTTAGTTTGGTAACTATTGGATTTTAGAAAACTGTGTTTGTTTCACACCATTTATTATCATGATTTTCATTTTTTTTTTTATGTATAGTCAAATTTTAAAACAAAAAAAAACTTTTAAAAAACTCTTTTTTAGCTTTTAAATATTTGCTTGAATTTTGAAATTACTTCTAAAATATTGATAATAAAATATATAAATCAATAGATGTAAATGGTGTTTATCTGTTTAATCTTAAAAAAAAAACAAAAACAAAAACAAAATGATTATCCACCTTAATAAAATATACATCATTATTAGTTGATTTAATCTCGAAACAAAAGGAAAATTTGTTCAATTAAAAAAGGAAAAGTGAATTACTCTTGATATAGTTTTTGGTTAAAATTTCAATTTAAGCTTTTAAGTTTGTGTAAAATCTTAGTTAAGTTATGAATTAAGCCTCCCAAAAAAGTGATTGATTATTATTTTCAATTTGGAGATATAAAGATTCGATTATCTGACTTAATCAATAGTATGTCTTACATCAATCCTATGTCAACTAAATTATAGTTATATTAACATAAAAATTCAAAAAAATATCAATTTATACCCGTAAATTTTGAATTGTATCAATTTAAACTTTAAACTAATAATTATATCAACATGAATTTTCATAAGTGTATTTATTTACATTGTTCTCCAAAATTTGAAAGCAATCAATTTAAGACCATTTATTATGATTATTTTTGAAAATTGACCATCTTGTACCTTTGAAAAAAGTTTCTCGATTCGAACTACACCTCATGTCAGTACTACACTCTTATATCAATTGAACTATACCATATTTAATCCTTAGTTAAAGTTTGTGTCAAGAGTCGTATTTGAAATATAGAAGAAGAAGATTAATTACGCATATGAAAAGGAGTAAATACAGTGGCCAATAGGGAAACAAAATGAGTATCTGTTATTTAGCACACGCGATTAGAAGAGGAGTGAAAGCAAAAAGCTGTTCATTGGGATTTGAAAACCATGAAGGCTATGGATATTAGCAAGAGCGATGGTGGGCAGACACAAGATGGAGAGGATGCGGATGGAGCTAAAACAGGTCGGATCCGACGATGGGTTGCTGCCGGAGCTTCTGATTCTGCCGGAGGATGTGTGGGCATCAATTGCTGCCGCTGACCGTCTTCCGGTGCCAGAGCTACTGCTACTGCTTTTGAAACTGCCCATACAAATTAAATATAATTAGGTTAGTTATAATTATACCCTTAAACTTTGAATAAAACAGTTTTATTTCAATCTTTAGTAGGTTTTTGTAGTTAAATTCTCGGATAATATGAATAAATATATTGAAAAAAAGTAAAGACATGTAATGCATCTTGAATCATACCATATAATTCTTGTCTTCTTATTTCGTTTTTGATTGTTTTGCTAATCCTAACTCCTAAATTTACTTCTTGGATAAGTTGTGATATATCGAAATACAGAGGACAAGATAAATTAAGTATTTGAAGTACTTGGACTCTCCCTCTCTTGATATCTCTCACAATCCTGAATCACTCCTTCAAACATTGTCTAACTCATTCATTCCCCTTTCCTCTATTTATAACTAAATTCCATAACAAACTCACTCGCTAATTGCTAACATACCCCCTCTATATATCCTTAGCAATATCTTAATAACATTCCTATCAATTTCTCACTTAAATAATACATAAATATACACAAACTTTTTGGTTCACAGATAAAATTTTCAGAGTTGGATGTGTACTTTTATAATTAATTACATGTGAAACTGCTCATTCTTAATGTTGATAAGAAGATTATCCTGCACAAGGAGGTTACCTTGTGGGCTTAGAGGAGAAGGAGAAGCAGCTGCAGTAGGAAATGGTGCAGTTGGTCCAAGTGAGATAGGTCCTGTCAAGTACAGAAGGATCAAATTCTGAAACCTTTCTCACTCTGAATTTTCATTGATCTACTGATGTATAAGAAATTTGATGAGAACTAGAGAAGATTAACCATACCTGGGGATGGTAGGGGTGAACCAGAAGCTGCAAGATAGATCAAAATCAACATTAGAACTCTAAGAAATTCTTACAGCTTCCAACTGAAACTTAGAGCCTCTTTGGCTTGATTTTCCATGGGCTTAAAAACGGTTTTTTAAGCACTTAAAGAACGATTTTTTAAGCACTTAGAAAGTCATTACAAACATGTCTTACCTTGATCTTATTTGCTAAACTGTAATATGAAAGGGGCGTGATGAGTTTTTAGTTTTTTACCTTTGCATTGTGCAGGTAGGTTGGTGATGTTACAAGAAGTTGGAAGGATGAGTGCAAGGGCTGCATTGATGGGCAGAGGAACAGGCACATTGGCAGTAAGTAAAAGGCAGGCACAGTCCATACTTGTTCCTGAGAGCGACCTCAGTGTGGTGCAGCAACTTTCTTTTTGTGATGAACCATTGTTGCTACTTCCAGTGATGACATTGAAACATGGGGTGAAATTGTTGATCATTGAGGTTGTGCAAGACGAACGAGTCTGCCCTTCAACTGAAAAACTACCTAAAATAGTTGCTGCAACTGTGATGAATGCTAAGGCCTTCAAAATCTCCATTGCCATCTTTTGAAGAACAGGGGAAGATATGGGGTGCCCAAGCCCAATGCCTTTCAATTGGAGGTGGTTGTAGTTTATATTAGTTTGAGAATTTGGAGGGAAAGTCTGGTAGATTTGAATCTTGGGATTTGGAGTTCAACCAACTCAATTAACCAAGTTATACTTCACCATTGCTAGAGCTTTTGGTGCCCCCTCCCCCTAATGTGAATAGTTTGGAGTTCACATTGGGTGAAGTTTGGCATGTTGGTTATACCAATCAATAAGCCCTTGTCGCTGATAGGGATAAATGAACTTTCCATCTAAGGATTAGAGATGTAGGACTAAAAAGAGACCTAAAAGAAGAATTTTCATGTATAATCTTGTATAATTCAAATGTCGTTATGATTCGTTCCAGTACGTACCTAGATCAAAAGTTTCGAGATTCATGGGGATGTATAATAACATATAAATTATCATTTTGTGTACTATGTTGTATGTCCTTCAAACCTTTTGGGGTGTCTGGTCCACTGACTTCACATGTCGGTGTTAAATAACTTAATCCCACCAATTTTAGTAGTGTCCACTATTGAAATTTGTATATTTATTGAGGAATTCCATCTTTCTCTTTTTTGCACATTTATCAAGAAACTCCATTTTCACAACTCTATCCCAAACACATACTGCTTTAACTTCAATATATTAACTCCATATTTCATAGCTCAATTCAGCGTCCCAAACACCTCGTTTGAGTCTCTCCAACAATTAATAAATTGATTCTTTCTTCCAAAACAAGAAACAGAAACATCTTCTAATACACACAGGAGGCTCTGTGCATATTAGGATCAAGTTACTGCAAATGTAGATAGGCCTGTTGGAACCCATGTTTGTAATTTCTTGTCTTTCTTTTCTTTTTTCAGTGTTCTTGTCAGTGACTTTCCCCATCAAATGTCATCAAAACATGAGCCTAAAACTTCCATACTTAAGAGGGATCAAAATATCAGCTGTGATTGTCTTTGACACTGTCTTTTCTTACCTTAAACCCAGAAACAAACTCAAGTGCAGTTTAAATTAGTCATTGAGTCGCACCTGTTGAGGAAAGTTGGCCACCTACTTCGTTTTCAATCGGGTTTGACCTGTGAAAAGAACCCAAATTTTCTTTCCAATATGATGTACCTGTTTAATCCCACAATACATACTGCAGCAAATGGCCCCAGAAGGATTCTGATGGTTGCATTTGAATAAGAAATAAATGGAACATGGCTTACCAAATGGCTTAGTTAAATTTCTTTTCTGAATTCATTTGTTGAAAAGGGAGAAGAACCTCACATCAAGCAATAGTGCACTCCTAACATCTTTCTAATGGATGTTTGGGGGCATTGATTTAGGTTAAACTTACTATCTAGCCCACCACTTCACAAGAAGGTGTTAAATAATTCAATTCCACCAACATCATTGACGTTCGCTATTAAAGTTTCCATATTTATCGAGAAATTCTATCTTCCTCTCCCTCTCTCCCTTCTTCTAATGTTTCCAATGACTCTACTCGCCGACCACTACTAACGACCAGCTTTGGTGACAATATTGATGACATGCTCGGATGACAATATCATCGATTACATGTTCCGATGATAATCTTTGATACGACACCCAACTTCAGCAGCAACCATCATCGGCGACTATTGCCATCGTTTCACTTCAACGATATACTTCGATGCACCTCGTGTAGCCAAATTCCGACATCCACATTTGATGTACAACTTTGCGTGACTACCACCTCTGGCAGTTAATTTCAATGATCACCTCCAGTGACAAACTCCGACCACCAACTCTATTGATCATCTAAAAAATATTAATTCTAACGGCCAACTCAACCGATCTTATATTAAAAAAACAAAAACAAAAACAAAAAAACTTGGCCAATGAAAGTGTTATTAAATAAAAATTTGAAATGATTAGTTCATAGTGTTATTAATAGTCGCCTTAGATAGTAAACATTAGTTGAAACACTTTGAGCATATCGTCAAACCAAAAAACCTCGTGTAACACTTTTGAGAAAATGTAAACAAACACATATGTATTTTTATTTTAAACAATATTTATAAAAAAGTGTTCAAATGCAAATGACTTTTTAAAAAACATTTCAATGTTGGTCTAAAAGCCCAACCATAGATAGATACCACCATGAGTTGTAGAAGTTTAAAGAAAAAAAATCTCGATAAGGAGATTTTTGTACAAACGATCCAAATTTTACAGCCACTTGACCCAACTTTTGAAATAAGGATGTATAACATTTTGTTAATGTCACTTTTTAGCATTTCTCCTCACTCTTCGTGCTTGCACTTGCATTCAACTATACCAATACAATATTGCACTTGCGTTCTTCTTTGCACTTGTACTCGTACTTGTTGCTCTGAAGAAAAAAAAAGTGATGATAAGTGGTTGGTGTGTGTGACATCAACAAAATATTATTCTTTATTATTTTCAAAACTTTGAGTTAGACGATATTTTGGACATAAAATTTGGGTCATATGTACAAAACTCTCTAGACATAGAAATTCAAAAAATTTTCTCTCCAATTATTTTATCGTCTCTTTTAAATCTATATGATCTCCAAATTAGGTTATATTCAACCAGTTTTAACCTTTATTAATGACGAGAACAACATTGAAAACTTTTAGAACATACAAGAGACTAATTTGAAATCATCTATGTATAAACTTTAAAAAAATAAGATAAATAATATATATAGCAAAATTTTTATGCATGTACAGATATAAGAATATATGCAAGTTTGTTGAATAAATGTACAAATTTATCAGAGTGGACATAGTTCGACTAACATATAGATGTGTTAATGACTAGGAGATCCGTGGTTTGAATTTTTCATCCCTATTATACTAAAAAATGCACAAATTTAAATCAAATCATAATCTATCAGTAAGAGAATCACATGAAAAATCAAATCATGAAATTCCTCAAAGTCATACACAATCCAGCTAGAATAGTGCTTAATCATAACAATTTTCTCTAGAAATTAAAATCTGCAAGGCATCAATAATTCAAATCTTGATCAACCCCACCCACCCAATTCAAAACTAAGAATAATTTTCATTTGAGTTCATATATAAAATATATAGGACTAGGATGGAGATTGCAAATGACTTTGCTTCATGTTACAAATCATCATCGTAAAAAATCACAACAATAATTACTTTGACTTATAAGCATCAAAGCAAAAGTTGCTTAATTAGATTATACAATGAATAAATGCTCAAAGTTCAACTAGAAAAGGGTACTAAAACTATCAATCAAAACCATAGATTGATGACGCTAAAAATTTATCATAACGTTTCAAAAATACAAAAATCTCATGAAAAAAAAAACGTGTATTTTTTCTCTTCTTAAATAAAAGGACTTAAGAATTCATTATTTTTAATTTAATGTTTGTAATCATAGCCATATATTTGTGACACTAAAAAGATTGTCGTAACTTTTCGGAAATACGAAGATCTTCATTTTTTCTACGACACCCTTTTTAGCTTTTTATGTCCCTTTTTTTTCTCTCTTCCCTTGATTTTGTTTTGTCTCTTGTGTCATGAAAATCCGTTTATGTTGTAGTTGTTGTAAATTTGTAGGGCACAATAAGAACACAAATACTAATAAAATAAATATTAAAATAAAATAAGTTAAATATATAAATAAACAAAATAGAATAAATTAGCAAAATATAAAATAAGAAATTTATCTAAATTATCCACTTTCTCTAATTTTCATGAATTTTACCTAATGTATGTAGGAGGTGGATTACATGGACATGGGGTAATTGACAAAAATGACATTGAAAAATTGATAAAAATGACTTTTTTGGAATTTTATTTTGTATTTTTTACCTATTTTTGAAAAACAAGTTTTTTTTTACCCCTTGATGGTGAAAATGATGTATGCATGAAAAATTTTGGTTGTACAATTACTCTTATGCCTTTTATTAAATTCTCACTTTTAATTTCAACAACCAACCTATCAAATTAATTCACAAAAAATTATCCACCACAAACATTTATTCACAAAAAATTAATTCATCCAAAATTAATTGACAAAAATTTTCACATTCCAATACAAAAAATTATCCACAAAATTGATTTTCCATGTTAGAATTCATGTGCTTGTATTTATGCTTGTTTGGTTGATNGGATTTTTTTTTTAAGATACCCGGTCGAGCTTCACCGCATACAAAGGAAATGAGTTAAAATTACCCGATCGGGCTTCACCGGGTACAAAATAGTTTTAAAATACCCGATGGGGCTTCAATAAGGATGAAGAAAATTGATTAAAATCACCCGACCAGGCATCACCGGGTCTTTGTCGGGTGTGAAAGAAATTGATCGAACATATTTTGCATGAGCCCGGTCAGGAATTGGCGCCTATTTGCATGGGCCTGACCAGGTATTAGTGTACTTTGAACATATTTTGCATGAGTTTGGAAATTGATGCATACTTGCATGGACCCGGTCGGGAATTAGTGTACTTTGAACATATTTTGCATGAGCCCGCTCGAGAATTAGCATCTATTTGCATGGGCCCGACTAGGAATTAGTGTACTTTGAACATATTTTGCATACGCTCGACCGGGAATTGGTGCATACTTGCATGGGCCCGATCGGGAATTAGTGTACTTTGAACATATTTTGCATGGACCCAGCCGGAAATTGACACCTACTTGCATGAGCTTGGCCGAGAATTAGTGTACTTTACGCTGACTGGAAATTGGTGCATACTTGCATGGGCCTGGCCGGGAATTAGTGTACTTTGAACATATTATTTTTTGGCCCGATCTTCAACCCGGACGGGTTGAAGACCGGACCAAAAAATAGTATATAACATTCCCGGTTTCCACCCCGGTCGGGTGCCATTAGCCCCGCCCGGTCACATACCCGGTCATCCTCGTATGAAAACCGGCCAGGTAGAGACCAATTTGTAGAAAAAATGGTCTGATTTTTATAGAAAAAATTAACTTTGCTCCAAATTGTTCAGAAAACGCCGAAAATGTTGTTCTAAGGGAAAAATTAACATTAAAAACGGGTGGGGTTTTGGGAGAGGGTTTGTGACTTTTGAAATGTTGAACGACATTATAGTAATTTTACATTGTTTGCAAAATTGTGGGGTCGAAAAAACAATATTTTTAAAAATGGTCTAAATTTCAAAAACAAAACTGCAAAAAGGCTATTTTTGTCAATTATCCAATAACACTTTTGGGGTTTGACTTTGTATATTTGATCTTTTTTTGAAAAAGAAGTTTTTTTGACCCCTCGATAATGAAAATGATGTAAGCATGAGAATTTTTTTATATACAATTACTCTTATGCCCCCTTTATTAAATTCTCACTTTTAAATTTCAACAACCAATCTACTAAATTAATTTTAAATTCGACAACCAACCTACAACCAAAAAATTGTTGTACAACCAAAATTAATTCACAAAAAAATTTTCCACCAAAATTAATTCACCAAATTGTTTTACGATCCACGACAAAAAATTCTATTCATAAAAAATTCTCTTCACGAAATTTTGATTCACAAAAAGTTTTCTTTCACCAAATCATCTCCAGAATGAAAAACTTTTCGTCAAGTCCAAAACTTGTACTTCACGAAGTTATGATTTCGTTGTGATTTTGTACACTCCGTAAGAAGGTATGTATTTCATTTTGTATTCAATAGTTCGATCATTTCTTTCATGTTAGAATTCATTTGTTTATATTGATGCTTGCTTGCTTGCTTCTTTTTTCTAATGTCATATAGAAGCATATTTGATTTTTTTAAAAGGAGAAAAAAAGACAAAAAAAAAAAAACTTGAGAGATTTTTGAACTATGGACGGGGCCAAAATCCATAATTGAAATTGACAGCATGGGATCGAGCCAAAAAAATAGCATACTCCCTCACTCCACACTCGGTCTAGTTCCCCTACGTTCGGTTCGCAATCCTACCCCCATGCTCTTTCCTAGTCTCGGTCCCGATCTCGCCCCCTATGAACGATTCCTGGTCCTATCCTCTATGCCCTTTGGCGCCAACTTTCCTCCCCCATATTTTCATTTGCCTCGCCCCGTACCATACCTGGTTAGGCTTGTATGAAGCTTGCCCGGGTAAGAACCGTTTTCCATAAAATAAAGGTTCGATTTTTTGGAAAAAATTAACTTTTGGGGTCTAAATCGTTTAGATAACGCTGAAATGATGTTTTAATGTAAAAAGAATTCTCAAACAGAAGAAATATCACACAGTTGACATATCTCAAAACCTAAAAAATACACGTACATGCTAAACATGATAGATCTCAAAACATTGATTTAAAACAATCATTTTTCGACATCTCAGATAAACTAATAATGAGCGAAAAAAAGGCTAAATCCAAACCTGATTAGATGAAAAATCTGGAATTATCTTCAAATGGAAAGAATAATTGCAAGAAGTAGGAAATGATAGAAATTGAAGGGAAAATGGAAAGGGTCGAACGATGGGAATGGAGATAGTGAAGGGAATGGGTTGTGATTTTGAAATCTCAAGGGTAGTAAAGCGATTTTACATTGTTTAAAAATGTGTAGGGGTAAAAAAGTAATATTTTTAAAAAGGGTCAAAATTTACAAAATAAAACTTGAAAATGGTTATTTTTGTCAATTTTTGCAATAGTGTTTAATTTTGAGACACATTGACATGGGATAATGAATGTAGGATTGGTATAACAACCTAGAGGGATGAATAAGGTTTAATAAACTAATTGAAACTTTTTACTAAGTGGACCAAATTAAACAAATTAATATACTTTTTTCTAAACAAGAATTTTATGCAAATAATTTCTTTTTGAGTTAAATAAGAAATTAACAAACACTTTAAAACACCCTATTTAATTCTTATAAAAAGATTGATGATGGATATAAAAATTTAAGGATAACAATCAAAATAAGCCAATAAGAGTAATTAATTTAAAGAATAAATATTGCAACTAATTTCATACAACAAACTACAATAACAAATTAATTGCAAAATTAAATAGGAAAGGAATAGAGAAAAATAACATTGCGAATTTTTATAGTGGTTCGGAATCCCTACTCCACTCCCCAAGATTCCTTCTTGGGCATTTGGATAAAATATCCACCGACCCTTTCTACGGATTAGAGACAACCGCTATACTGCTCTTTTTGCGAGTTCAAGAGCAAACTCAATCGTTTTAAGGGATAACGATCAAACTATTACAACCACTCCTTTTCGGGATCAAGAGCAACCCCTTACACTAGATTTTTAGAATTAAAGAACAAGAGGAAAAAAAACTCTTTTGAAGAGTATGTTTACAAATTAAAGCCCCCAATGAATCAATTCTCACAACATAAAATATCTCTCTCAAGAAGAAGATAAAAAAAAAAAAAAAACATTGAAGTTTGGAGAGAGCAACAATAGAGACTTTGTGTTTTAATGGAGGATTAAAATTAATGTGCAATTATTGTTAAAATTTGGAGAAGAAGATGAATTTAAAAAGAAAGTAAAAATTATTGAAAACCACATTTAATTTGGGTATTGGATCTTGGAAAAGAAATATCAATCGTGGAGATTTAAACTTAATTAGCTGTTAGTCACATACAAAAAAATAATATAATAATATATCTTTTAAAATCATTTATTTTAAAAACCAACAAAAGCAAATACCTACCATATGTCCAAAAGTTAGACATAAATATAAAATAATAAAAATTCATTTTCTTTTTAAAACCAATCAAAAAGTGCACCATTTATTGCTCTTCCATTGCTCCAAGTGGCACATTTCAATTAGTACACTTTGATGAGAAAAATTATGCTACGCCATCAGCTCGAGATTTTTCCGTTAAGCATGTTTCAACAATATCTTTTTCATTTAATGTCCGATTTAAGTAATTCAAATTGTGTTGGAACTATTGTTCCGAGCTCTACGCAATGGACACTTCAAAATACTCAAATTATTAATAAATAAAAACAGATTTATTATCATCTGAATGAATGAATTAAAATTAATTAATTTGGGATTGAGAGCCAAAAATCCAACAATCTTCCCTTTTTATGATAACAGACAACTTAAGCAAAAAGAAATTCAAGGTAGTGTATGATATAAAATATGAACAAGAATCACAATCAACATACATATAATTTCAATTCACGTAAACACAAAGAATATATTCAATAATAACATGCTTCTATTTTTCTAATTACCTTTCCCCCTTTTGGAATAAAAAAAAAAGGACAATTATGAAAAAAACATAAAGACATGAGAGTTCCTAAAAAAAAAATGAACATATAATTTTACACATTTCTTCTCCTATCAACATGCTTCTAAAAAAAACATAACAAATAACATGTAAATTCAAGAGACATCAAAAAGAATCAACCAAGTTCAAGCTAATTCTATTTTGACCAATTTCACAAATTTCTCCCCCTCTTGAAATCAATCGAGCACCCCTCTGAATAAGGGACACAAAAAAATATTTAACACATAATTCAACTTGACGGTAGAAATATCAAATAAATTTTTAAAACAAATATTTACTCAAAATACAATAACTCCCCCTAAAAGAATGAACAACATGCATAAAAGGGACACAAAATAATATAGCAATATGGGAAGACAAATTTCATTCAAACATGAAATTCATATATAAAAGTATATAACTTCCCCTAAAACTAAGCACTTTCTCTCTAATAAGAAATATCAATCAAAACCAAGGAAATAAAATCATTTAAGTAATTCAAACAATGTAGGTACCAAAATATCAAATACTATAAGATAAGCACCAATTGCTGAAAGTAAAATAATGATGCCAAATAAAAACAAAGCAACATTAGCAAATTCAATGTCACACAAAGAGATAACATTGGCAATCAAATATAAGCATGGTAGCAACACAAATGAATTTATACCAATTTTGAACAAAGTGCTATCAGGGATTCAAGAAAGTAAATCAACTTTGTAAATACTGAAGGAACTATTGAAGGTCCTTGAGCGGAAAATAGGATCAGACCCAAACCCAAAAATTTAAAGAATATAAATTTTACAGCAAACATACAGAAAAATTTATGCATTTAATTAAAATACAGCAGGCTTGGAAGAAATTGCAGAAAATAAAAAAAATGGGTTTAGAAACCTTTACCTTTGAAGAACTGTTTTTCAAGAAGAATCCCTCAATCAAAAAGACACTACTACGATGGAAACCTTTGTATTCTCAGGGTGAAAATCCATAAGCTTTATGTGTGCTCTAGCTATTCTGGATGAGGGAGATTTAGAGAGAAGAGAGGAGGAGGAGGATAGGGAAAAAACTCAGAACTTTCAGAATCCTTATGTGTTGTTTTTTCTTCAGGAAGAAGAAGATGATCAAGAAGAAACGTACTGCATCCTACTCTCATGTTCTAGAGAGAAAAGAGGGAGGCTCCCTAAAACTGTTTTTATAAATAAAATTAATTTGAATAAAAACTTTAATATATATATATATACATAATAACTACTTTATTATTATATATATTAAACTATATGTTATATCAAATACAACATATAATATATAGTTTAATATTGTATCTATTGGGATTGGTGTCCTAATTCTCTCAAAGTCTCGTTGTTTTGTAAAGATACACATTATTTAATGAATAAAATAAGTGTTATTTAATTATGGCATTTATTTATATCCAATAAACAAAACTCCTTGGTTATCTTAAGTGAACTTAAGCATGTATATGTGATATACAAGTGGATCATGCCTTAAGTGATAACCTAAATAGATCTGTAGTATAAGGATTAAGGTGGGATACCTGATCCTAGTGACACTACGGATACGACTTGCTTTATAGAGGTTTGCAAGTGTTGTAAGCTACTACAGATGGTAGATCTTAACTATTCATATGAAGACGTGCGAGCGTGGGTGTCCTATACAAAGAGTTTGTATAAGACCTAGACCACGAGATGATTAGACTCTGTATATAATTTCGTTGATACTAGAGACTTACATTTCATCTAAACGACCATAGGTGACACGACCTCAATCTTGAGTGTTTTGGGAACTCCTGCTTTTGAGGGCGGTCCTTTGATTAGTATGGGTGAGAGTGGCCAGATGGCAACTTAACATGCCTACCTTTTTGGGGACTTGTCTGATCTGGGAGTTGGGAACTCAGTCCACAAGATGGAATTCACTCATTTCCCGAAGCAGGGATAAGTAGAGAGATTGCTCCCTTAAGGCCTGATTCCGAGGCTTGAACATAGTGGCCACAACTTCTCTTTGGAAGAGAAGACTCAGCCATAGTAGGACTATAACTTATGTTCATTAGAGGGATCAATGGTACTTAAGGAGATAGATGTAACTACAGGGGCATAATGGTTATTGGCCCAGCTGTACTTACAAGCGATCTGTGAAGGGTTGTCGCACTTCTGATTGGTTAAGATGGACACATGATATATATGTGGTAAGGAGAGTTCAGATGTCGGTCTTTAGTGGAGTGCCTGGTAATTAACAGATGGTGGATCTTGTGACTAAAGAGTTTAGCCAGTTATTCACGTATCATTGGAGCTTCGAGCTACAGGTCCATAAGGTCCCCTTGGTAGCTCAATGGATTCCGTTGAGGATCAGTTCTTGGTGTTGATTTGAAATGTTCAAATTGACAAGGGGTATTTTGATTATATATGATATAATCAGTATGATGTATAAGATACATCTAGGGGAAGATTGATGTAAATGAGATTTACATTAAGTACCATGGAATAGAAAAAGAACTATGGTTTATATGTTTCATGAGATGAAATATTAAAACTATAAGTTATAAATATAGTATGATAAGTTGGTTATCATTTATATTTATAATAATATTAATTATTGGATAATTAATTCTTTTTCTCTAATAACCAATTGAGAGGGAGGTTATTGGTGGTTCATGGTAACCGTGAGATAAAAGGAAAATTGTTTTTCTAATTTTAGTAAGTTTTGTTGAAAAAATGTTAGTTTTCTCTCTTGCAAAAAGAAACTCACGGTAGTTTTCAAGTAAATATAGATTTACTAAACGACAGCTTGAGCGAAGTAAACAATCGTGTAATGTTTTGAGCTAAACGATGAGCTAAACGATCGCTTAGCTTTTGCTAGATGATCGCTTAGCTTTAGCTAAACGATTGGGCATCAACCCATGCGATAGGTTTGTGTCTTCTCTCACTTGCCCAATCGTGTATATGATTATTTATTCTTCCTTCGTCTACCTCATTCCAATTCCAAACAGAGCCCACCCTTTGGATTCTCACACCGAGAATACGAAGATAACCTTCTTGGGGGTATCATACTCAACTCGATACCATCGAGGTTCTGTGGAGGCCGTTCGTGTTCTTGATGAAGTGCTCGTGACCGAGGCGATTGCAGAGGACGAGTACACGGTGTTCATGCTGTGGTGCGGTCGTGTTGTTTGGGCGTTCGAGGTCGCTGTGTTCGAGCGTTCATAAGCAAGGGGCATGGAGACGAGTCTACAAATGTTCGTAGAGATATTTCTCCTTGTTCATTTGTGGTTTTCATGCTGTAATTTCTGTATTGATTGCATAACTGTATGTTTTGTGTACGACTGTAATTTGTAAAGTTCATTCATGATTGTAATTTGGAATGATCTATTTTCTGCTGCTCATGAAAATCTCGAGTTCGATTTTCTTCAGTATCCAATACAATATAACCTATAGTTTAATTCTCTCAACAATGATTTTAATATAAATCTCATTTATATTAAATTTAATTATATGAATCCAATTCACATAATTAATATTTAAATCATATTCAAATATTTATTTCCTCTCATATATACTTTATATATAATCTATCAAATACATTATAGTAATTATATCATATATAATTAGATTATATTAATTAATTCTCATTGAGCTACGGAGAGGACCTCATGGACCTGTAGTTTGAAGCTCCAATGAGATGTGAATATTAATTAAACTTCTTTAATTAAATTATTCACCATCCGTTAACTGTCGGGCACTCTACTAAAGACGTGGACTGCACTCTTTGCACTACAAATATATTTATGTGTCTATTGGATATAACTAGTCACCAGTATAATGACCCTTCACAAATTGTTCGTAAGTACAATTGGACAAAAATTACCGTTTTGCCCTTATAGTTATATCTAACTCTTTAAGTACCATTGATCCCTCTAATGAACAATAAATCATAGTTCAACTATGACCAAACCCCTCTCGGGCCAAAAGAGGGTGTGACGCCACATTTTTTAAGCCCTAGATTTAGCCATTAAGGGAGCAATTTATCTACTTACCCCGACATTGGGGAATGAGTGAATTTCTTCTTGTGTAACTGTGTTCCTAGCCCTCCAATTAAACGAATCCCCAAAATGGTAGGCTTGTTGAGTCGGCGATCTGGCCACTCTCACCCTTACAAATCAAATGACCACCTTCATATGCAGGAGTTCACAACTCACTCAGGATTCATTCATGTTACCTATGGTCATCCTGGTGAAATGTATGTCTCAATTATGAACGACGTTATATAATGAGACCAAACATTTCGTGGTCCGGTCTTATACAAACTCTTTTGTATAGAATACCTCTACTTACATGTCTCCACATGAATGATCAGGATCAAATCATTTGTAGTACTTTACAACAATTGTAACATCTACAAAGCGGATCTTACTCATAATGTCACCAGGATAAGGTATCCAACCTTATCCATCTACTACAAACCATTAGGTTATTACTTAAACATGATCCACCCGTATGTGTCTACATACTTGTTTAAGTTATAAGATAACCTTGGATGTTAGTTGATTGGTTTGTGGGTTTAATTCAACTAAATGTCAAATAAAACATCACATATTTTATTAGATAAATAAGATGTTTGTACAATATAATTACAAACTATAGAACCCTACGAAATTTAGGGCATTAACCCCAACAGATACTCCCCCTATGAAAAAGGAATTTAACAATTTTTCCAAACAACATTGCAAATCACATAACTTTTCAACATAAGACAAACATCAACTCAAAATGATTTTTATTTCAACAATGTAAGCTATAGATTATGCACAACTTCATACTCAAAAAGACATTTAATAAAAAATCTAATAAATTTCATCCAAGAGTATAAGCAACATATACTAATCATCAAAACAATGACAATCTCTTGCAAGACTCAATATTCTTGCTTAAAATTTTCCAAGAATAGAGTAAATATCTAATTGACCAAAAAGCCAAAATATAAGCAATAAAGACAAATGTCACATAGATAAATTTACAATAATTTCTCATGGCATTAAGTACAAGAACCAAAAGCACAATTATTTCAATAATTAAAAAAATAAATGCTACCAAATATGCAATTTTCTTTGTTAGATTCAAGCAAACTTTTTAGTCCAATTGGAATTAATTCCCCATTTTGAAGTCCAAATAACCATTTACTTCTTGAACCACACCTACAAAGATCAACCAAAAGATTTTAAAGAAAGCTCAACCAAAAGATTTTGATACCCATTTCTTGGGTCCTTCGTTGTTAGTTATCAAAGATTTTGGAACCCATTTAAGATTATTTCCAATATTACTAGGATTCATTTTTGGCAAATAACAAGTATAAAATTTATGTCCAACTTCGCCTCATGAATAAAAAGTAACATTAGGTAAGAATTTATTTTTTACAATCTTTTTCACAAAGAAATTCTTTCTAGGAGCATTTTTCAATTTGAAACAATTTGATCTAATATGACCTTTAATTCCACAATAATGATATGTAGGTACAAATTTTGATTTCACATGCATATTTCTAGTATTTCCATGTTTAGACACAAAGTTTGACTTCACATACGTGTCTCTAACATTTCTATAATTGGCACAAATTTACTATTATGCATACAATTAGTTTTGGTATGTGAATGATGAGGTACAAACTTTGATTTTTCAAATTTAGATTTAGCCTTTTCATGCGTACTAACAAATTTCTTATTATGAGTACATTTTGATTTAGCATGAAGTTGTTTATGCATAGAATTTGATTTTCCATAAATGCTTCTACCTTTTTCATTCTTTGACACTAATTTAGATTCAACATCAAGCACATTAAATAAACCTCTTGAGACATACTAGAGGTGGCTTTAGCAAAAGTAGTTTTAGAACTAGATGATGAATTTTCATTCACATAGCCAAATTCTTTATTGTCACTACAAAGTCGATCTTTATCTAATTTTTGAGCACCTATAGTCAATTTCTGATTACATTCTTTAGTACATTCAAGCTCATTTACAAGATTTGACTCTTTTTCTCTTAAGAGCTTTAACAAGTTCATTTTTATCAAAAACATCATGCTCAAGAAATTTAATTTTATCAACAAAAGAAAATTTATCTTTTTCTGAAGATGTATTGTTATTCTCCAAAATAAGAACTTTTTCTTTCAAACTAGCAATTTCATCTTTCAATTCCAAAGAACAAAATTCAATTTTTTCATTTACATTCCTCAAATAACTCAATTCAACATTTATTTCACATGCTAAAGATTTGAGCTCACTATTTTCAATTTCAAGAAACTTAATTCTATCATTTAAGATACATTTGTCATCACCACAAAATATCATCATACAAAACATCATTAGTTGCTCTATTTTTCAAACATATATTTTCATCCATGAAAGATTTATTTTCGATAGATAATGCCTTAAACTTCTTTGAAAGTTTTAGATATTTAGAGCTATTTTTTTCTAAATCATGTTGCATACTTTTAAATACATCATATAGCTTATTATAAGATAGAGATTTGTGACTTACCTCATCTTCATCGGCCTCATCACCGAAGTCATATTTCGTATGGGCCATCAAGCACAAAGAGGACTTATCACATTTTCTATTTTTCACTTCATGAAACTTTTCTTGATTATTAGAATTATAATTATCCTTCACATCAAATAAATCATTAGTATTATAAGGAGAATTTTCAATACTAAACATATTATCAAGAAAATTCTAAATATCATATGTATATTCAAAATGTAGAATTTTATCATGTATTTGTTTATCCAAAGCATAATATATGATATTCATGGCTTTGACATTAAAAGTAAGTGCAACTCATTGTTCAATTCTAATTTTCACAAATCTTGCTCGCAACCATATAAAATGTTAAAATCCAAAGCAAGCATAAAAATTTTCATTCTATTTTTCCAAACATCATAATTTCTATTACCATCAAATAATGGAGGTTCATCAACACAATAATCTTCTAAAGTTGTCATAGCTCTAGCAATCAAGCTTTTTAAATAATTTTTTAAAATATTAATAAGATACTTTATATATCATAATAATATTTAAAAAATAATTTATGTATAAGAGCTCATTATTTTGATACCAATTGTAGGATCGGTATGACAACCTTAGAGGGGGTGAATAGAGTTTAAGTAAACTAATTGAACTTTTTACTAAGTGGGTCAAATTAAACAAATTAACATACTTTTTGCTAAACAAGAATTTTATGCAAATAATTTCTTTTTGAGTTAAATAAGAAATTAACAAATACTTTATAATACCCTATTTAATTCTTATAAAAAGATTGATAGTGGATATAGAAATTTAAGGACAACCAATCAAAACAAACCAATAAGAGTAATTAATTTAAAGAATAAATATTGCAACTAATTTCATGCAGCAAACTATAATAACGAATTAATTGCAAAATTAAATAGGAGAGGGATGGAGAAAAATAACACCGAAAATTTTATAGTGGTTTGAAATTCCTACTCCACTTCCCAAGACTCCTTCTTGGGTATTTGAATAAAACATCCACCAACCTTTTCCATGGATTAGAGACAACCGCTATACCACTCTTTTTACGAGTTCAAAAACAAACTCAATCATTTCTACGGATAACGATCAAATTGTTACAACTGCTCTTTTTCGGGATCAAGAGCAGCCCCTTACACTAGATTTTTAGAATTAAAGAATAAGATGAGAAAAAGTCTCTTGAAGTATTGTTTACAAATTAAAGTCCCTAATGAATCAATCCTCACAACATAAAATATCTCAAGAAGAAGATGAAAAAAAAATTGAAGCTTGGAGAGAGCAACAATGGAGACTTTGTATTTTAATGGAGGAATGAAAATAATGTGCAATTATTGTTGAAATTTGGAGAAGAAGATGAGTTTAAATAGAGAGTAAAAATTGTTGAAAACCACATTTAATTTGGGTCATTGGATCTTGGAAAAGAAAAATCAATGGTAGAGATTTAAACTCAACTAGCTGTTAGATACATACAAAAAAAATAATGTAATAATATATCGTTTAAAATAATTTCTTTTAAAAACCAACAAAAAAAAAAGCAAATGCCCACCATGTGTTCAAAACTAGTTGTTAGATACAAACATACAATAATAGTAAATTCATTTTCTTTATAAAGCTAATCTAAAAATCAAAAGTCCACCATGTGTCATTCTTTCATTGCTCTAAGTAGTACCTTTCAATTAGTACACTTTGATGAGAAAAATTCTGCCACGTAATCAATTCGAGACTTTTTCATTAAGTTTGTTTCAACCATATCTTCTTTATTTGAGGTCTGATTTAAGTTATTTAAATTGTGTTAGAACCGCTATTCTGAGCTCTATGCAACGACACTTCAAAATACTCAAATTTTTAATAAATAAAACAGGTTTGTTATCATCAAAATATGAATTAATTAATTAATTAATTTGGGATTTAGAGCCAAAAAGCCAAGAATGGATAAGTGATATATGGCCAATAGATACATCTAATGAACATCTATTATCATAATATTTATAATATTCCCCCTTAGATGTCTATTATATATGTATGAAATATGCCTAATTAAAGCCTTAATAGGAAAAAACCCCATGAAAAAAAAATCCTAGTGAAGGAAAAAGAGTACGTATTTCATATAGTTTATACTTCTAAAAGGATATATTTGCTCTCCCTCATGAAAATATCACTTAAGATCTCTGAGCCACCACATTCTAATGTTGTGTACTAATTTCTCAAAGGTCGTGGTTGGTAATGATTTTGTAAATAGTTATCATTCGAACAAATTTGTTGTACAATGATGTCACCATTTTCTTTAAGATCATGAGAGTAGAAAAGCTTTGGTGAAATATGTTTTGTTTTATCTCCTTTAATATATCCTCATTTGATTTAGAATATGCATGTTGTGTTGTCTTCGTATAATATCATTGAAAGCTTTTTACTAGAAGGCAAACCACATGTTCCAATTACTCATATATGAGTATAATATAATCTAGAAGATAAAACAAGCAACTCTTCCAGTATACGTTTTTCATATGAGACAGTAGATATGATATAAAGACACTTCATATTATCATTTCTGTCAGTCTCAATATGATAACCATTGCAACGTATATCTTTAAAACTAAGTAGATTTCTCTTTAATTGACTAGAGAACAATGTATTGTCAATTGTAAATTTTGTTCCTCTAGGCAAAATAATATTTGTTTTTCCTAACCCTTCAATTAGGTTTGCAGAACCTTATATTGTATTGACTTTTGCTTCCTTGTCAGTTTAGAAAAATATTTTCTACTTGTAAGTATTGTATGTATAGTTGCACTTTCTGCTAGATATAAATCTTCTTTACTTATTTTTTAGTCACCCAATATATGAAAATTATCTAGGTTTCTTCATTAAAAGAAAATAATTACAATAAGAAAAAAAAAATTTGGAATATAAAAAGGTTAACAACTACTAAGAGGAAAAAAAGAACATAAAGATGAAAAAAAAACATTAAGTCTATAGATATTTTCAAAGACAAAAGGAAACACTTGATGTTCCATCAATTCTGCCGATTTTCTCTTCAGAAGATTCAAAGAAGTCTGCCACATCCAAAATTTTCATATGAGATGGGTCAAGACTACAAGAAATTTGACCTACCATGTCATATTTGTACAGTAAATTTGAGAGGGGAAAAGGAAAAAGTGTCATAAATGTGAAAATTTGTGTTTTTTGTGGAAAAAGCGGAAGTTTTTGGATTTCTTATAATTTGTGACAGTTTTAAAATGGCATCAATCAATGACATTTATTAATTGTCATTAAATATAATTAACAATTAATTTTTAATAAAAATATAGTAAAACCCTAACTTAACATTATTTCCAAGAATTCGAAGTAGATTTTTCCCCTACCTTCGTTGGCTAGTTGAACCGCGAAGCCAAACATCAGCCTCGACGTTTCTTCGTTTCCCTATTTCCATATCCATATCAGACATTTTTCCTACCCTCGTCGCACATCTCAATGTTTCTTCGTTTTCCTATTTCCATATCGGATGCTTTCCAGTAAGTGAATCAGCCCGCCCGCGAGCGCTTTTCCGACTTCTTCGTTTTGCTCATCGTTCTCCATTGATACTCTCCGTCAATACTCACTGGTCATCCTCCATCGATACTCACCGTCGCTCACCACCAAATTTGCGACGGTCATAGTCAAATAATTGACGTCCACACCAGAATTGCCATTTTCGGAGCCAAACAATTGTTGGTGAAGTAATTATTTTCATTTTATTTTAAACCTTTGTTTTTAGATTTTTTGTTCTTGCCATTTTACTTAATTAGATTTTTGTTGAATTCGATATTTCTGGTTTATACACATGTATGTCTGTTGTTCAATAGTGTATGGATTATGTATATTTAGGTTGTTTTTGAAATATATATTTTTCATGGTTCAATCTTCCACCATGGTTATGTATATATTTGTGTTGCTTTAGTTTCTATTTTAATAGGTAAGTGTAAGTGGATTGTTATTTATTTTAAGTTCAAGTTGTGAAAGTTGGAGAATATACTTCCTTCTCATACCAGATTGACAAATAACATTTCGTGTAGTTTTTCCCTTGTTTGGGGCTATTTACGAAGACTAAGTTTTCTATTTTTATATAATGGACAAGTCATGGATGATGGAAAACAAGATGTCTAGCAAATATGAGTTAGGAGTGGAAAAGTTCATTGAATTTAGTTTACAACATAGCAGTGGTTCCAATACAACTAGATGTCCATGTTGAAATGTGGGAATCGTGTATCCAACTATATTACAACATTAGGTATCAGTTGTATGCCAATGAAATCAATTAAAGTTTATAAGGTATGGGTTTTTTTTTTTTTTTTTGGCATGGAGAAGATTTGATCACAAAGAATGTTAACAATGGATTAGAGAATAGTGTGATTAAAAATTATGCAGAAGATGGTGATTTATTTAATGTACTTAACATGGTACAATTTGCTCGTGAACAATTTTCTGATGTATCCAATAGGTTTGACACTATGTTTGATGATGTTAAAAAGCCTTTATACCCTGGATGTAAAAAATTCACAAAGTTATCGATCCTTGTAAGATTATACAACTTAAAGATTAGATTTGGATGGAGTAATTCTAGCTTTTCAGAATTGTTGTCCATAATTGATGATCTCCTATCTGAAAACAATAAAATGCCAACTTCCATGTACAAAGCGAAAAAAACATTATGTGCCTTAGGATTGAGTTACCAAAAAATAGATGCATGCCAAAATAATTTGTTTGTATATGAAAAAGTATACAAACATCACTAAGTGTCCTAAATGTAATTTATCAAGATGGAAGATACATAAGAACTTAGCTGAAGAGATAAAATGAGTGGTTGCTAAATAATTGTGGTACTTTCCAATAGTTCCAAGGTTCTTAAGGATGTTTAAGAGCTCTGAACATGCAAAGAATTTGTGTTGGCATGCGATAGGAAAGTAGACGGTATTATGCGACACTCAGCCGATTCTCTATCTTGGAGGTTGATAGATCACTTATGGTCAACTTTTGGTTTAGGATCGAGAAATCTTCGTTTAGGTTACGTTTAGGTTTGTCCACTGATGGAGTGAATCATATGGAGATTTATCGACTAACTACAGGTATTGGCCAATGATTACTGCAATATACAATCTTCCACCATGGTTGTGTATGAGACAAAAGTATTTGATGTTGAACATTTTGATATTGGGTCCAAAACAACCAAGATATGATATAAATATCTATCTAGCACCTTTGATTGATGAATTGAAACTTTGGCGGGAAGAAGGGGTCTAGTGTTTTGATGCATATAAAAAAGAATATTTCACTTTGCGGGTTGTCTTACCGTGGACTATCAATGATTTTCCTGCATATGTTCTATGTGGTTGTAGTGTCAAAGAGTATAATGCTTGTCCAATATATAGGGAGGAGACTTCATCAATAAGACTACAACATGGGAAAAAAAATGCATACATGGGACATACAAAATATTTGCCAAGAAATCATCCATACAGGATAAAAAAAAAAAAAAAAAGATTTTGATGGTAAGCAAGAGCATGGAAGTCCTCCACATCCTTTGATAGGAGAGACCATCTGGCTGAAACTCAAAGACATGAACTTTTCATATGGCAAGAGATTGAAAGACCAAGTTGGAAATGATTATTGGAAGAGAACACTAGAGGTGTTCAAAAAACCCGATGACCCAAAAAAATCGATCAACCCAACCCAACCCGTGCGGTTTGGGTTGGGTCATCAACTCATTTGGGTTGGATTGGGTTTAATTAAATGAAAATTTTATGGGTTGGGTTGGGTTGGTTCATGGGTTCACCTAATATAATCCAAACCAACCCGAATTTATTATTAATTTTAAAATATATATTTATTATTACTTATAATATAATTATTTATACATATATTGATTTTAATTTTATTTAATTCCAATTTTTTTTTCATAATTTATTCTTCAACAACTCTTAAAAGTAGTTCTTTACACTTTAGAAAGAAAACTTTCACTATATAAATTGAAGTTGAGTAGTTAATCTTAATTCAATATATGAAAATAATTAAATTAGATTTTTACATATTTACGTTTTGCTTCTTTTCGGAACAAAATTTTAAATAAATGACCCGATTAACCCGAACCAACCCAACCTAAATATTTCATGGTTGGGTTGGGCTGGGTTCATTTTTTAATAAGGGTTATTTGGGTTGAAGAAGTTTATAACCCGAACAATTGGGTTGGGTCTAAAAAGTCTTTCAACCCAACCCAATCCAACTCATGAATACCCCTAGAGAACACCTATATTTTTTTAATTACCGTACTGGAAAAAATTGCATGTAAGACACTGTCTTGATGTCATGCATGTTGAAAGAATGTTTGCATGAATATCATAGGTACATTACTTGATATCTCGGGAAAAGTAAAGATGGGATAAATGCTCGACTTGATTTAGTTGAAATTAACCTCGACCTGAATTAGCACCTATGTCAAGTGAAAATAGAACATACATACCCGTAACATGCTATACATTGTCAAAAGAAGATAAGTATCGTTTTTGCAAGACTTTGTCTGGAATAAAAGTTCCGGAAGGGTATTCATTAAATATTAGAAGTCTTGTATCTTTAGATGACCTAAAACTCACTGGCCTTAAATCGCATGATTTTCATGTTCTAATGTAACAATTGCTTCTAATTGCACTACATTTAGTTCTACCCAAGAATGTGAGATACACTATCAGTGAATTGTATTTTTTCTTCAATGCAATATGCTCTAAAAGTCTGTGGGTATCAGAGTTAGATAAATTATAAGAAGATGTAATTGTAATCTTGTGTTTCCTTGTGAAGTATTTCCCACCTTCCTTTTTAATAACTATGATTAATCTTATCATTCACCTTATGAGAGAAGTAAAGCTTTGTGGACCCATCTATCTTCGATGGATGTATCCATTTGAAAGGTATATGGGAGTGTTGAAAAGTTATGTCTGTAATCGAACTCACCCTGAAGGGTGCATCACAAAGGCACACATATGTGAGGAGGCTGTTGAATTTTGTTCAAAGTTTCTATCTGGGTAGATCCAGTTGAACTTGGGTCATTCAAATCACGAGAACGAAGACAAAGTGATAGGCTTTTATCAGCTGGATTTTATTGTCGATCTAGTCTATAACAATTGAAGCAAGCACATCTTCACATCTTAGAAAATACTGAAGAAGTTCAACCATATAGAGAGTAATGATGGCTATAGGATGAACAGAATCGATCATTTGCTAACTGGATGCATGGTCAGGTAATTATTTTGTACACTCAGTTTTTATTCTTTTCACTTAGTCCAACTATTCATAAAAATTATTGAGTCTTTTTAGAATAGGTGATGATTGATATACAGATGGAAAAATTGTTTCGAAAACTATACGATGGCTTGCAAACAGCCCTCACCCAGGGTTGTCTTTTAGCAATTGGATCGAAGGATAATGTGCTTGGAGCCGGGACCATTTTTGACTCTGAATTGTATGGTGACCACGTGAAAGTGTCAGTTGATGTGGTTGTTGATGATGGTTGTTCAATTCCCGTACCATTGAAGTAAGGGACGAACATATTATCGCAGGAAAGAGGTTCACATTTATTATGGCCATGACATTTAGTAATTATAGACAAGGAAAAGGTAATGTATGTTCGATTGGATGATATTATATGTGATAGTATAGATTATTTCTAATGTTAAAATGTGTGATAGAAGGAAGTTAAGAGGATCTCAAAAGATCTAGAAATCAACCCAATGACACCTCTTCAAAGTTCTTCAGTAGCTCTACGTTATTTGCTTTGAGAACTTGAGCATATTAAGTCACTGATCCATATGAAGTACCTGTTGGCGTATTCGGGATCCAAAGAAAATCTTGCATATTGCTTGATATGCTTCGTGATCTTTGATGTATGCGCCCAATATCAACACCTTGCCTTGATGCATATATGATGTAAGTGACATTATCAATATAATACTATCTTATGATTACAAATTGGGTTGAATAGTTATTCATTGTGGTTATTATATTCTAGGTACTTATACAAAATTGTTGATAAGTTCAATACTCTAAGTTTGTAAAAGTTCTTGGATGCTGGATCTATTTCAATATCTACTTACAAAGAATCACGTGCGTAAGTGTTGAATGCTAGTTTACTGGGAATAGGTCATAATCAATTTCTCATGTTTCCTTATAATTCAGGGTATGTTGTTGTAGAAATTGGGCGTATATAGTTTCGTATCATTAGTCTAACAATTTCTATGTTTATTTGAACATATAGTAATCACTAGAGTTTGGTAGTTGTTGATTACATAAAAGGTGTTGTATTTTGGATGGACCTACTGAAAAATTATATCATGAGGATGGTATGGAAGTAGTTAGAATGTATGTGATACTTACTATACCATTTAACATATAATGGCTAACTATTTTATGTCAATAGTTAAGATCTTTTTCATTCCATATATGCATCCGTACGTCCTTCAACATCTCAAAAAAGAAGAAGCCAAGTTGGAAGGTCGTCAAGGTAGGTGAAATGACAATGCAAGTAAGTGACAAATTAGTTCATAGAAACCTTATTTACCATATCTATGTTTCTTATGTTCTATGCACAGTGTCCTAAATAATTGGATGTGGTTGAATATGGCTATTATGTCATGCGATTTATGCGTGATATAATATTGTCCAAGAACACTTCAATTCTAGACATGGTATGTGCTGTTGAACTTCAAACGATTTGAACTAGAAATTTAGTGCCATATGTTAAGTGTTGGATTTTATATTCTAAAACTCGTAGTTTGGAAATTAATAAATATATTCTGTTTTTTTTTTCGATAAAATTGTTTTTGAAATTGTAATTTTGAATCCAATAAACTAAGGTCTTGAGGCTATTTAATGTAGTTTGAACTTTATGTAGTGACAGACATGTGGATCAAGTTCAAATATATAGTCAAAATGGTCTATAGTATATGAATAAGGTTGGGCGCCTTGTTCTGGGGACATTATGGATGCAACCCACTTTGTAGTTAGTACAAACGATTTGATCCTGAATCGTTCATATAAAGATATGTGAGTGGGGGCATCCTATGCAATGAGTTTACATAAGACTGAACCATGAAATAGTCACCCGTTTTATGTATAAAACTGACGATTTCATTAATTGATGACTTAGGTAACTTAATCTTAATCCTAAGCTAACTATGAATTCCTGTTCACTCGGAATTATCCTTAGATCTGCATAGGTGAGGGCAGCTCATTATCGTTGGTCCAATAAGCCTTCTATTTCAGGGGTAAGATTAGGTGGATAGCTAGGAACATAGGATGCAAGACGGAATTCACTCCTACCCATTATAGGGATAGTAGATAGGTTGTTCCCTTTAGTACTGAATCCAGGTCTTGAACAAGGGGCCCTACCCTCTTCTTGGCTCGAGAGGGGTTCGGTTTATAGGTTGGATCTTAAACCAATTGTTCATTAGAGGATCAGTGGAGCTTAAGGAACAAGATGTAGTCTTGAGGGTAAAACAGTTTTTATGACCTAGCCGAGATTACGAACAACCTGTGAAGGATTAGCTTACTAATCATAGTTATATCAAATGGACACAAATATATCTATAGTGAGGGGAGTGCAACTACAGGACTATAGTGGAACGACCCGTTAGTTAATGAATGTTGATTAGCTCCATCTAAAGAGTTTAGCCACCTAATCTCGGATCGTTGGAGCCCATGATCTATAGGTCCATTAGGTTCCCCTACTAGCTCATATGGAATAAACTTAGAACAGTATGATAGAATGATTCGAATTGTTCGAATTATGTGAAGAGAGAGAAACCGACAAGTATATGTGATATAGTAGTCGGTTTTTAGTTTAGAGATACAGCTTTAATATTTAAATGTGATTTAAATATCAAGAATATGAATACGTTCATATTCGGAAGCTCGAAAATAATGAAATGGTCAAAGATGTAAAAAGTCAAAGAATTGACTTTTGACTTTGAAAAGTCAAACTTTGATCGACCTTATATTCAAATGTGATTTGAATTTTGAGAAAATGAATGTGGATTCATGCTCGGGAGGTCAAAATTAGTCAACACGGAAAAAATCATTAAAAGTCAAAATGTGACTTTTTGGTCAAAGTCTGACTTTGACAAAATGAATATTTTGCCCTTTGACTAAAGTTAGTGGGAAAATCCAAACTTTTGTTGGATAATTCCACTAACAAAATAGTGGGCTAGGTGTTGACTTATAATGAAGACATTAAACCCACTTAAATAGTGGGTTCTAGGTGTTGGGTTTTTATGGATTTGTTTCATGCAATTGTTGCACGGCTTTTTTCTATAAATTGGGCTTTTAATTTTGGATTAAAAACTTTTGCCCATTTTGCCAAAGGTAATTTTCAAATTTGGGCTAAAAAAAAAAAAAACACTATTTTGAGGAAAATTCATAACCCAAAACCCAACCCAAAGATCCATTTCTTTTTCCATCTCTCTCTCTCTCTCGGTTTCTTCATTTACCAAGTCCCATAATCCGGTTCTAAGTCCAGAGTAGGTCAACTCTAGTGGTGGTCCGGAAGAATTCGGATCGAGATTCAGCGAGGAAAAGCAATTTTTGGGAGCTTCAAAGGTAATTTTCTAATTTACTGTTTTTTCCTTCAATTGCATTTTTCCCCTTTAAATTAAAAACAATTAGAGTGTAATTAGATCATTTTTCCACTGCGTATGTCTCGTGTTCCATCATTAAGATCCACTTTCTTGTATACAGATGAAAGGTGCACTATCTACTTATACACAAGATGACATTGACTGTGGCGATTTGAATGGGCTGAGTTTGTAGGATCACATATATTTTTTTGCATGATATGTGGTACTTGGTGTTTTTTGTTGCTTTTGGACAACATTTTGTTGTAAATGATTCTTTGGAGAAGAAATGCATGTACATTCACACAGTAGGGAGAATTAAGACCAACAAAGTGGTGAGTTTAGTGCTTGCATGATATATAAGAACACTTAGATTGCTATATCTGTAGACTAATTTGAGTATTGACTTTTTATTTGAGGAAAAATTTGTGATGATTATCCAAAGAAATGTATAGGTTGACAAGATCTCTTTTGTCATTTTTTGGCAACTTATTGATGCTCAGTATGTACGTGGCTATTTTTACATCTTCCATTTGTACCCCCCTCCCCTTGAAATAATAATAATATATTAATGAAAAGAAAGATACTATTTGTTGTCGAGTATTACGTATTTACTACCGTTTTGGAGAATTTTGTTGAATATTGTTATAATTGTTGATATGGATGAATTGCGAGTATAGGTTATTATATCAATGTTGTATAAGTAAATCATTTACCCAATTTGATTATGGGTGTTCATACTTGTGGATATAGGTTATGAACTCCATGTTTTGGGCAAGATCAATGTGTTAAAAAATTGTTAACATTGGAAAGGCCTTTTTATATTGTTATTATTGTCAATATTGATGGGTAGAGTTGAACTCTAAAATGATTTTTTATTTTCTTAACTTTGATTGAAATATAATTCGATGTGGCTTATTGTAAAACTTTTATTAATGGTTACTAGTTGATCTTTTATGTAAAAGTATTATCAACTTTATGCTTATTTTCTATTTATATGAAAGTATTTTATATTTGTATTCTTGGGGTTGAAAAACATTAATTCATTATGGAAATCTTATATGTAATGACAGGGTTCACAAAAATAATAATTATCAAAAAATGCATCTTAATGACATTACAAAAGTGTAAAAAATGTTAAATTCCGTGACGGTTAAAATATATCATGATATAATATTTTTTGTCATACAAAATTCGTCCTGATTCAAATGTTAATGACACTGAAAATTGTCTTGGTCCATTTATTCTTGACAAGAAAACAATGTCACTATATATTCCTTTTTGACATTTTATAACTGTCATCATTACCTTAAATCCTACATAAATTCATCGATTTTGAGTCAATTGATGACAATGATAATATGTCATATTAAACTTGACAATGACAGTTTATCATTGTCAATAATCGTTCGTTAGTGACAATTATTTGTTGTCATTTAAAGCTCAATTATGACATTTTTCGAAAACTGCCATTAAACATTATACCTTTATAGGGGATACCATGACGGAAAATAACTGTCGTGAATTCTAAATATGATAGTTTTTAAATGTCATGGTATTACAATTTTCTTGTATTTGCAAATATGTCATTATTTTGGCATGCAAAATTTGCTTCTACATTTTTCTCTTTTTCCTTCAAGGATACTTGATAGAGATCAACTAAGTGTTTTGATGAACGACAGGTATGTGACCAATGCCTAGTCATTCCGTAGAAGCATTTATTTTAACACTTTTTGAACTCTTATCTTGTGGAACTTTTCCTTTGTGATTATCATTTCATGGTTCTTTTGAAATTTGAATGATTAGAACGACCACCACGAAAATAATAATTATTTCTTCTTCTGCCACAGTCACAACCTCAACCATGACCATGATCTCGACCACGATTATTATTAAAATTCACAGCATTCACTTTAGGGAATGGTGTCATTCCGGTTAGTCGAGATTCATGATTTTTCATTAATAACTAGTTACTTTGTTTGGCTACGAGAAGACATGAAATTAATTCAGAATATTATTTAAAACCTTTCTCTTGATATTGCTGCTATAAAAGCATATTCGAGATATGAAATTACAAAATGTTTTCTCTAAAACATCAGCATCAATAATTTTCTCTTCACATAATGTTCGTTATTATCGTGAGATGTTCTAGAAGTGTATTGTATAGAATAAATTGGAGAAATAATTTCTAAGTATAAGTGATGTGTTTATGCTTTGATGCTCTAAGTAATGGTAACGTGTTGGGGCGTTAGTAATGTGCACAGAACGCACACAACTTCTTCTAATGACGCTCAAGTTTTCCTAAACCAGATCCAAGTATAAATCTAATTTAGGTTCCTGGCAAGTCCAGGGTCGATCTCAGGGATTCAGTTAACCAAACGTAGACCTTGCGTTGTATATATTGTAGGGGTTTTCCTAAATGAATATGAGAAATGTATTATTTACACTAACTTGCTGTGCCTGTGCAAGAAGATACAAAAGAGTTGAGTGGTGAATGATGGATCATGCGAAAATGGAATTTAAGGTAGGTGGACGCATTGGTCTAAGATGAATGTACACAATTAAGATGTGATGTGGATTAGATGGGATGATTTGCTTATCTTTTTGTTTATGCGTTAGACCTTATTCAACACTTCTCAATGCGAATAACATACAAAGCCTATCTCTAGGGTGCATGCGTCTAACACAGAATGCAGGAAACACTAGAAGTCTATCTCTACCTGTACTAGGCGTTCTACTTGATGCAACTTAGTTATTCTTTCGAATAATCTAAGTTAAAGATGTTTTTATCAAGTTGTCAAGTTGGTTTGAGCGTTAGAATGAAGTTGTGCATAAAGTATTAATGCGTTCAACATAAACAAGAGATAAACAATAGTAAGTATGATGGATCAAACATATGAATTTTATAAAGAAACAAAGAGTCTTTACAAAAACAATATTCAATCTAATGGAGTGAAAACAATAAATAAGAAGGAAACTGAGTCAAGCCAAAGAATACAATCTCTTGTAATTCTTTGGCTTAATCTCGTTGTGTACAATCACTTGTATAGGCATGGACAGAGTATCTTTCTCAAGAGTGGTTTCCTCCGCTCCCCGACTGACGGTGTTGGTGGTTCTCAACCCTTTTGATCATCTCAACACCACAGCACAGCTTCTACAGAACTAAGATTATAACTACAATTTACAGAGAGTAAGGATCTTGATGATTTCCGAACTTCTTAACTCTAGAGGGACTTCATCTATTTATAGGCATTGGTCACGTCCACTTGGTGAATGGGCAGCATTAAAGTCCATGCCCTGGTCAGCCGTCTGACCTCGGAAGCTTTTCAGACGCCGCCTGCTACTTGGAAGCTTTTTAGACGCCGCTTGCTGCAGGTGCCCATACTTGCAAGTGGTGATGTGACACAATCAGCCTGGAGCAATGAATCTTCTCTACGTTGAACTCCCTCTGACGCATGGCCCATGCGTTAGAGCTTTTCCTCGGCACTTGTATAATGCATTAATGCTAATCCTTACATTGAAATCCTACAATTCAGTGCGTTAGTGCCGCGATATTTAATCATAAAACTTCTTTTGCCTGAGTTTGTTGTTGTTTGAATAAATCCATGTGTTTCTACTAAAAATGATGAGAGTTTATCATTAAAAACCTTAGTTGTTCCAACTTAAGAGCAAAAATAACTTGTATTTCTACAAGTTATCACATAACAAGTTTCGAACTAATTTTAAATAATGCGTAGTTGTAATCACTTACTGATTTGAAATCTTGTAACCTCAAGTGCATCAACTTATAACGAGCTTTAGGGAGAATAACTGTTTTTTTTTTATCATACCTCTCTTTCAAATTTTTTCACAAGATATGAGAATATTTTATTGTAAGATACTTCGCTTTCAATCCCTCGTAGAGATGATAACGAAGGAAAATCATAACTTTCACTTTGTCTTGACTAGATGTTGTATTTTCTTCTTTAATAGTCTCTCCAAGATTCATAGCATCCAGGTGGATTTCGGCATCAAACATCCACGACAAATAATTTATGTCGTTAATACCAAGAGCGAAGAACTTTAATTTTGTGAGATTTGTCATGACAACACCATCATAAAATATTATATTTATATTAGAAATTTAATAGATATTAAATATGCAAAATAACATTAAATTTATTAATTATAAGGAAGAGGAAAAAATTGACATACCTTTAGAACCTACCTTTAGCGAGGAAGACGATAGGAGCTCGTGCTGATAACGTGTTGTGAACTTGAGGAGCACAACGGAAATATGAATACCAATAAAATATAGTATTAAAATAAATATAATATAATAAAATAAATAAATATTAAAATAAAATTAAACATAATGTATAAATAAACAAAATAAAATAAATTAGCAAAATATAAAATAAGAAATTTCTCTAAATTCTCCACTTTCACCAATTTTCTTGGACTTTGCCTAATGTATGTCTTCCAAACCCCACCAAATGCCACTATTTATAGATAATTTGACAAGTAGGAGGTGGATTACACTGACACTAATAGTGTGTAATCTTGAGACACATGGACAACACATGAGGTAATGGATAAGTGACACATGGACAGTTGACACTAATAATGAGCATCTGTTATCATAATATTTATAATAGTATTAGGATACCGAGAACTCACTGTCCCGCCCTAGCTCCACCTGAAAAAATCTCTCAATAAGGTACGGATCACCCTATTGAGCATCAATAATCCTCTGTCTCAAAGTCGGTTGTACCATCAACTGTGTCAACTGTGCGATGACCTCTCCTACAACTACTGCAATTTCAGCCCACTCGAAATTATTGTGTAAAGGTGTCTGTCTAGTAATCAAAGCTGCTGAATGAGCCGTCTTCCTATTGAGAGCGTCTGCTACTATGTTTGCCTTACCTGGATGATACAGTATCTCACAGTCATAGTCTTTCACCAACTTCTTCTGAGTGAAGAAGTACTTCAAGCTTTTATGGCCTGTGAAGATCTATATTTCTTCTCATACAAATAGTATCTCCAAAATTTCAAAGCAAAAACCACCACTGCCAATTCCAAGTCATGTGTCGGATAGTTCCATTCATGATTCTTCAGTTGGCAGGAGGCCTAAACAACCATCTTAGCATGTTGCATAAGCACACATCCCAACCCTTTTTTCGAGGCATAATTGTAAATCACAAAACTACCTGATCCATCTGGAATTGTAAGACTGGGGCGTTATGACGGTCAAAATGTTTGAATGAGAATGTGATCTCAAAGCTAGTTTAGCACTGGTGTACACCCATATTATTTCAGTCGTAATGATCCTGAAGGATCACTTATTAGTCATAAATGTGATTCCGAAGGAACACACATCAGTCACTAGCAGTACTCCTCCCCAACTCTCGTTCTTCAGGCCGATAATGAAAAATTCCACCACCTTCATGCAAGCATTTGAGCTTGCTCGCAATTAAAGGAGGATAACTTTTCTTTGATATGGATAGAATCTAGTCATACTAATCCAAAAAAGGGTCAATGGGTTCCGGGGCTAAAGGGGGTGTTATGCCAATGAAGAGGTTCACCATTTGAAATGATGGAGAGAAGGAAAAAGGGTCTTTGCTTTAATTGTGAGAAAAGATTCACTCTATAATATCGATGCAAGGCTAAGTTAGCCATCCTAAAGGGGTTCGAGGATGAAGAAATAAAAGTAGCAGAAAACGTTACTGATGAGGATGAGCCTTATCATAGTCCGACCTGTCCGTACATATTGTGGGTGGAATCCAAGGGTCCAAAACGATGCAGATCTTGAGGCCAAAGCTTGACTAATAAGGGCTTGACCAGCATGGGTTTTTATCAACTCTAGGGCTATGCACATTTCTCAGCATGGTATTAGCATAAATGGAAGGGGGTGGGGGGATGTCGAGTAGATCCAGACAAAAAATTCATGGTGATATACAAATCAATCGTAAACATGAACCCGAAAGAACATGCATTAGTCATAGTATGTAACCTGAAGGTACACGAATCAGTTGTAAACATGAACCTGAAGGAACATGTATTATTATGTGCACATTTAAATATATGTTTGAAACGTGTATTAGCAGCTGAACCCCCTCTTAGTTTTAGCCAAACCTTGAATTAAAGGCCTTAACACCAACCATTAACATACAAGTCAACATTTGGGACCAATCCCAAAATGTAAGACAATTTATTCCAACAATTCCCACATAACTTACCCAAATTCATGCTCAGAAGTGATGGACAACCCATTAAAATGCTCAAAATCATCGACCTAGAAGCCAAAAACCCATGGTTAGTGTCAAATTGAAAAAAAAAAAAATTAATGGGCATTGGAGACATCCCAACAATTCATCCAATAAACACAAAAACCTCACCTAAAACCTGAGATCCGGAAACTAGAAGATGGAAAATTTGTGGCTGGACGATAACAGGCTGGCGGCGCGGCTGACTAGACGACAACTACTAGCGGCGCGACTCAATTAAAAATGGAGAAGAGAGGTAACTAGCGTGGCGTGCTGGGCTAAGATGCTTGGATCTGGGCAAGAAAATGCGCGACGAAGCTGAAGAACTCCGACGGTATGCAACAACAACGATTGGTGAGGTTGACGATCGACGCGCAACTTGAAGAAACTCAACCAACGGCATGCGGTTGAGACACAGACGACTAGGGCTTCGAACATCAGCGATGATAAGCCATAAATTCCCTTCTATGATGGTGCTAGGTTTGAGGGAGAGAGGGGGGTGGGGGCTCTTACGTTTGAAACGAAAGGGAAGAAGAAATAGTAAATTTTTTTTTATGCACAAGAAATTGAACAAATTCATACAGTCTAATCTAATAAACTAAGATCCATGGCTATTACATGAATACTTGAACTATGTAGAGACATAAAGATGGATCTATTGGGGTTGATGTCCTAAAGTCTCGTGTCCTGTAGTTTGTACGAACGCTTGTGTTGTATAATATATGATCTTTACTTCACATCTTGATTTTGCTCAGTTATTTGTTTTATTTGCTTTACCATAAATCAATGAACATAAAATCCCTGGTTATCTGTATGTAACTTAAGCATGTATGTGGTGACATATAAGTGGATCATGTCTTGAGTGATAACCAAAATGGTCTGTAGTATGTGGATATATGATGGAAACCTTATCTTGGTAACACTACGGATGCGGCCCATTTTGTGGAATGGTCACAAGTGTTATGACTTGTCACAGATGGTCTGATCCTGATCATTTGTGTAGGGGACATGTGAGCGAGGGCGTCCTATACAAAGAGTTTGTATAAGACCTGACCCCGAAGTGAAAACGTCTCGTTATATAACACCGTTCATGATAGAGACTTAACTTCACTAGGATGACCATAGGTAATATGACCTCAATCCTGAGTGAGTTGGGAACTCCTGCCATTGAGGGTGGTCCTTTAATTTGTATGGGTACGAGTGACCAGTCGACGATTCAAACCTACCATATTGGGATTTGTCTGATTTAGGAGCTGGGAACTCAGCTACACAAGATGAAATTCACTTCTTCCTCGAAGCAGGGGCAAGTAGATAGACAGCTCCCTTAAGGGTTGATTCCAGGGCTTGAACGATGTGGCACCACACACCTTCTCTTGCTCGAGAGGTGTTCACACATAGTTGGACTATGTTGTATTGTTCATTAGAGGAATCAGTGGTACTTAAGGAGTGAGATGTAACTACAGGGGTAAAACGGTAAATTGGCCCAGCTGTACTTACGAGCATCTGTGAAGGGTCATTGTACTCATGATTAGTTATATCCGATGGACACAGAAATATATCTGTGGTAAGAAGAGTTCAACTATTGGTCTTTAGGAAATGCCTGGCAGTTAACGGATGGTGGATCTCGTGGCTAAAGAGTTCAGTCAGCTATTCACATACCGTTGGAGCTTCAAGCCACAGGTTCATAAGGTCCCCTAAGTAGCTTGGATAAAGTCGAGAATCAGTTTTTGGGTTAGTTTGAAATGTTCAAATTGACAAGAGGGAGTTCAATTATATATGATATAATTGATTAAATGTATGAGATACATTATTTTAGAGGAAATTAGATATAAATATCATTTATATCAAGTGGAGGAGAAATTACTATAGTAGATATATGATATCAAACTATAGGGTAAGAATATAATATGGTTATTTTCATTTATTAGTTAATTGGTTAATTATGTAGAATATAATATGGTTATTTTCATTTATTAGTTAATTGGTTAATTATGTGATAATTGGCCGAAATCTTCTCCTCAATCGTGCGTTAGTGGGAAATTCAGTATTCGGTTATTGTAACTGAAGAATAAAATGAAAATTTGTTTCATTTTGCAAGGGGTTCAGAAAAATTCGCAAAAGGTGTGAAAACGTATCGATCGCTTAGTTGAGTGCCTATACGACAACATTCTATCGCTTAAACGATTGCACACCCTACGTCTAAACGATCGCACACATTCCCTAAACGATCACTCAGTTTTTCTAGACGATCACTTAGCGTGTCGAATTTTTTAAACGATCGCTTACTAAATACTAGACAATCGCTTAATAAAACCTACATGATCGTGTAGCTTTATCTAAACGATAAGCATCCGCTATACGATAGCCTTCTCTGATTTACTTATCGTTCTACATGATCAACCCTTTCCTCCTTCCTCTACCAAATTCAACAAAGACCACACTTTGGATTCTTACTCTAAAAATACCAAGGGCTCTAAGTGGTGGTGTCGTCCCTGCTCCTGCTTGCTCGTGCTTATTCGTTTGCTGCCGTTCTTTTAGACGATCGTGCTACTGGTAACCGACTCTTTGGAGGGCGATAAAGATCGTAGAGGTTTGCTTCCGCTATGTTGAGTTCGTTGTGAAGACAATCTTCAACTGGTATGTGAACTCAATCTCTTGTATTTTATTTGTGAAAGCATGTCGTTAATTAGTGTTAAATTGCATACCTGTATTGATAGAATGTATGTGTGGTAATTTCGATCACAATGAAATAGGACAAATCCAAACGCGCTCATGGTTGCTCTTCGTTAAGAGTTCCTTCAGGGTCAAGTTCAAGTAAATTGCCAAAATGGTCTATAGTATATGAATAAGGTTGGGTGTCTTGTTCTTGTAACACTATTAGATGCGGCCTACTCTGTAGCGGTTACAAGTTGCTGTAAAGGTGCTACAAATGAAGTGATCCTGATTCATTCATGTATTGACATGAGAAGTGGGGGCGTCCTATTCAATGAGTTTGCATAAGATCGGACCAAGAAATAAGTCATTTTTACTTTATAATGTTGTTTACTGTTTAAGACTGACTGTTTCGCTTAGATGACCTAGGTAACTCGATCTTAATCCTGAGCTAACTATGAACTCCTATTTATTCAGGATTATCCTTAGATTTTCATAGATGAGGTTTGGCTCAACAGCGCCGGCTCAATAAGCCTCCTATTTCAAGGGTAAGATCGGGTAGATAGCTGGGGACATAAGGTACAAGACGGAATTCACGCCTACCCGATTTAGGGATAGGAGAAAGTTTGTTCTCTTAAGTAACTGAATCTAGGTCTTGAACAAAGAGCCTCACCTTCTCATTGGCCCGAGAAGAATCAGTGATTGGATCATAAACTAATTGTTCATTAGAGGATCAATGGAACTTAAGGAGCAAGTCGCAATATCAGGGGTAAAATAGCATATTGACCCAACCATTATTATGAACAACCTGTGAAGGGTCAACTTACTGGTTATGGTTAAATCATGTGGACACAAATACATCTAGTGAGAGGAGTGCAACCATCGAGCTATAGTGGTGGGACTTGATGGTTAACGAATACTGATTAATATGGTCTAAAGAGTTTTAGTCAATTAATCTTAAATCGTTGGAGCTCATGATTTGTAGGTCCATAAGGTCCCTCTACTAGCTCGTAAAACATGAATACCTTGAATTATTAAATTTAGTTTATTTCGAATGATATCAATTTGAATTGTTCAAATTGAATTTTAATTTGAAAATGTTCGAATTGAAATTAAGGTTTGAATTTGAATAGGTTCAAATTCGAATTAGGATTTGTATAATTATATATGATATAATTAACGTTTAATTTATTGACATTAAACGAAATTGGAGAGTTTATTATATTTAAATATTAAATTACATAAATAGGATTCAGGTATTAAAACTACGTGTGTAATTAATTTGATATTTGATATTAAATTATTTAATTAATTAAATATGTTTAATTAATTAAAAATCAATTAATTTCCATTTTAAAATTCAATTTAAAAAAATCAGATTTTTCAGTTTAGATTTGATTATTGAGAATTAATTAAATCAAATTTTAGTTAATTATAGAATTAATTAAAACAACTAATTTGAAAATTTGGAAATCGGGAATTCAGTGGGGTTTTCCCACTTTTCTCAAGCATGAGGTGTTTCTCATGAAAATTGACACAAATACCACTTGGAATCTTCAACTAGTTGATTCATGGCTGATGAAGTGCTTGCATGTTGAAGATTGATAAAAACCTCAGTATTGGAGAAGAAGATGATGGATTGAGCTGAAGAAAATTTTTTCTGCAGTCATCTTCTTCTTTCTCTCAAACCCAGAAAAATAACTTCATAAATTCACTCAAATTCGAGTTCCACCACTCAAATTCAAGGCTGAGAATAATAGAAAAGATCTCTTTATGGTTCACCAACAATTTGGAGCTGAATTGACGTGAAGAGCAACTTGGATTTGGGAGAATTCATCAAAGATATGTGAAACTTGAAACCCACTTTTGGTTTTCTGAAATAGCATGCTTTAGAGTGCTTATTGATTATGTTTGCTTTCGTTGCATGCTTGTGTATCCCATCACATCTTAATGACATTACAAAAGTGTAAAAATGTTAAATTTTGTGATAGTTAAAATATATCATGATATAATATTTTTTGACGTACAAAATTCGTCCTGATTCAAATTTCAATGACACCGAAAATTGTCTTGGTCCATTCATTCTTGACAAGGAAGAAAATGTCACTATATATTCCTTTTTGACATTTTATAACTGTGATCATTACCGAAAGTCCTACATAAATTAGCCAATTTTGAGTCAATTGATGACAATTATAACATGTCATATTAAACTTGATAATGACAGTTTATCATTGTCAGTAATCATTCATTAGTGACAATTATTTGTTGTCATTTAAAGCTCAATTATGACATTTTTTGAAAACTATCATTGAACATCATACCTTTATAGGGGATACCATGACAGAAAATAACTATCATGAATTCTAAATATGACAGTTTTTAAATGTCATGGTATTACAGTTTTCTTATATTTGCAAATATGTCATTATCTTTGTATGCAAAATTTGCTTCCACATTTTTCTCTTTTTCTTCGGGGATGCTTAAGAGAGATCAACTAAGTGTTTTGACATATATGACAGGTACGTAACCAATGCTCATTATTCTGCATTGGTAGAATTTATTTTCAACACTTTTTGAACTCTTATCTCGTGGAGCTTTTCCTTTGTGATCTATGTGGTTCTTTTGAAATTTGAATAATTATAATGACCACCACAAAAATAATAATTATTTCTCCCTCTGCCACAGTCACGTCCTTGACCATGACCACGACCACGACCTCGACCACGATTATTATTAAAATTCACAGCATTTACTTTAGGAAATGGTGTCATCCCGATTGGTCGAGATTCATGATTTTTCATTAATAACTCGTTATTTTGTTCGGTCACAAGAAGACATGAAATTAGTTCAAAATATTATTTAAAATCTTTCATTTGATATTATTGTTATAGGAGCATATTCGAGACATGAAATGTACAAAATGTTTTCTCTAACATATCAACATCAATCATTTTCTCTTCGCATAACAACAATTTCGAACTGATTTTAAATAATGCGGAGTTGTAATTACTTACTGATTTGAAATCTTGTAGCCTCAAGTGCAACTAATTATAACGAGCTTTAGGAGAATATATATATATATATATTATATAATATATATATATATAATACACACACAACACATATATATAATATATATATTTCAATGATTATACCTCCTCTTTCAATTTTTTTAACAAGGAATGAGGACACTTTATTATAAGATACTCCATTTTTAATCCCTCGTGGAGATAATGACAAAGGAAAATCATAACTTTCACTTTGTCTTGACTGGATGTGCACATTTATAAGAACCTACAAGTTTTCATATAACTTTAAAATATAAAGTTATAAAGTAAAAGTATAACTTTCACTAACAAGAACCCTATAACTTAGGGTGCATCAGTTTTCATATAACTCATGTGTTATATTTTACAGTCGTTAATCTTAAAGGTAAAATTTTCAGTATATCCTCAGTCAACGGTACATTCATCATGGTCAAAACAATCCAATCCAATTAACTAATGCTATTAAATCATGCAATTCAATCAGTCATAAATCATCAATCCAAACTGCACGTACCTGAATTTAAGCCTAAACATTGTTACTCAAGCAACTGAACCTCTCTCTCAGTTTTAGCCAAACCTTGAATCAAATGCCCAAACACCAATCATTAACATACACGTCAACCTTTAGGACTAATCCCAAAACGTACATAATTTATTCCAACAATTCCCACATAACTTACCCAAAACTTACACAAATTCATGCTTAGAAGTTATAGACAGCGCATCAAAATGCTCAAAATCCTCGACCTAGAAGCCAAAAACCCATGGTTAATGTCAAATTGAAACCAAGAACTAATGGGCATGGGAGACATCCCAACAATTCACCCAATAAACATAAAAACCTCACCTAAAACCCGAGATCCGATGACTAGAAGATGGAAAAGTTGTGGCTGGACGATAACCGGCGGGCAGCGTGGCTGACTAGATGGCAACTGGCGGCGGCGCGACTCAATCAATAACAGAGAAGAGAGGCAACTGACATGGTGTGCTGAGCTAAGACGCTCGCATTTGGGCAAGAAAATGCGCGGGAAAGCTGAGGAACTCTGATGGCGTGAGACAACAACGATTGGCGAGGCTTACGACCAACGCGCGGCTTGAAGAAACTCGACCAATGGCATGTGGCTGAGACAGTGATAGCTAAGGCTTCGGACGTCGGGGGCGTCTGGCGACAAATTCCCTTCGTCGGCGGCGCTAAGTTTTTGTGCGGGGTGGGGTTGGGCGCTCTTGCTTTTGAAATTAATGGGAGGAAGAAATAGTTAATTTTTTTTCTAATGCACAAACTGAGAGGGAGAGAGAGAAAAAGTAATTCTTTTCTTTTTGTTTTCTTTTTCTTTTTACTGCCAATTCAAATAACTAAATCTTCCTATTTATAAATTTTCTTCTCTTTTTCCTCCTTTAATTCCAAATCTCTTTCTAAATTGAATCCAAATAAAATATTATCCAATAACTCAATATCCCCTAATCCTTTCCAAAAATTCCTTCCAAATTAATTTAAATCTTCCACTCGTAAATAAAATAAAATAAAATTATCTTAATAAAATAATCCAATTTAATCTGCAAACCAAATTAAATCCCAATAATCCAAAATAATTGAATTGAAATTAATTGGACAATTTATTTATATCCATAATTCCAATCCATCCAAACATTCCAAAATAAAATAATAAAATTTTACATGATAAATTCAAGATGTTACAAAAGGACTTATTTTTTTTTTGAATTTGGATGAATATATTGGAAAAAACATCCTACTATTATCGTAGGAATAAGTAGAAAATAATTGAGAAATTAAAAGAAAACAACAAAATTAAACTAAGACACATAAACATTTACACGAAAAAAAACCAAGACTCTCATAAAAAAAATCCATTATGTAAAAAATTATTACCATCACAAATAATAGTTTCCCTCCTCAATCCCAAATTACAAAAGCATCTTCTCAAAGCTTTTATGGTTCATATCCTTTAATTTCACTCTCAAATTAGACAATGTAAAAGGAAATTCAACTAAAGTTAACACATCAAAACTTAAAAAATATTTTAAACGGAGACAATTTGAAACTAAAATTATAAGCTCTTTTTAGGGTGTTAGGAGTCCATCCATTGGTTTTTAACTTTTACGGCATAGGACAACTTCTCTTTCTACTGTTTTGCCAAAACTACACTTGAATATAGTAGGTTCAATTAAATCATGTACGTGTCACTCTACTATGGCGTTAGATTATATTTGAGGAAAGTTTGGCCACCCACTTAAAGCTATACATGAATAATTTGCAATATTATTAAGATATTATGTTATTGAAGTTTCCCAGATAATTGGATATAAATACCTGAAGATATGGATAGATATAGTGTATCCTATAGAAAAGATTATCAGAGTAAATTATACAGAGAAATGGGGATTAATGAGTCAATTATTTTGGTAGTGGTTGTGGGTTTGAGCATGAGCCACGGAAGCTTGGGTCAGTCAAGTGGATGCACCACGGCCTTGATAAGCTTATCCCCATGCTTGACTTACATCACCGCCACCGGAACCACCTCTCCGTCTTCCTCGTGCTGTTCGCGCCTTGCCACCGTGGTTCAATCGCAGCCACGCTGTCTTTGCTCTGCCCTCAACGGTGGCGCCGCCGCTTCTCTCGGTGTCACCATCAACCAGACTCGAGCTCTTGCGCTTCCTGCTGCTTGTCGTCTTCAAACCCCGCCACCCACCCGATGTAATGGTAATTACCTACTTTCCTCTTAATGTATATATCTTAATATTTGGGAGCATTCAGAAATATTAATTTATACTCAAAACTTTAGAATTTATATCCATTTAAATCCTAAATTAATAATTTTATTGATTTAATTTCTAAATATTTGTAATTATATCAATTTTTTTCCTCTATTAAATTTGGTAGGAAGAAATCTCGTGTGAAACTTATAATTAAATCGATTCAATTCCTAAACGAATAAATGAATTAATTTAGACTTTTATTCAAAATTTTCTTTGAGAATCATCCATTCATTTTACTTTAAACGTCCATTTTGTAAAACCAACATTTGATAAAACCTACATAGATTTGTCAATTAATGTAAAGACGATTTTCAAAAGTAATCGTAATGATGAATTTAAATTGATTGACTTATACAAATTTAGAAGTTGATCGACTTAAATTATAAATTTCACATGATATTAATCAAACAAAATTTGGAGAAATGTCCAAATAGATATATTAGTTTATGATTTAAATTGATACAACCGTTAGTTCAAGATTTTTTTTGATAAAGTTAGAAGGTTTTAATGGATACAATCCCAAAGTTTAGACGTACAAATTTATATTTGTCCACAAAAATTTATATTTGAAAAAAATGATAATTTGACACATGAGTAAGGGTGTGTTTAAAATACATTTTCAAGTGCTTAATTTTAAAAAATAAATAATTTTAGAAAAAATTGGAATGCTTGACAACTACTCAAAATAGCATTTCAAATATATTTTAATACGTTTTTATATAAAAAAATGTTTAAATAAAAATGAGTTTTTTTTAAAACTTTTTTTTCTTAAATCAATCCAAACGGATCTGAAGAAAACTATCAAAAGTGCATCTTATGCAATCCTTTCTGTTACAAAGCTAAGAAAATAAAGGAGAAAAAATATTTAGGTGTTGTCCGAGTTACACTTATTTTTGTGTAGCTAATCAATTACCCAATTAAAAACTATGTTGTGATAAGAAATTTTGACTTTTTTAAAAAAGTTAAATTATTATTATTTTATTTTGGTCATGTGGGGCTGTAGGAAGGTAGGTGTAGCTATTCATCATCCAAAAAAATCAACTTTTCTATAAAAAAAAAAAAAAAAGCAATATTTGCCACCTGACAAGTTTTTATTGAATGGATGGCACAAAAATAGTTGCAAACCTAGTTAACACTTAAATATTTTTTAAATTGAACAGGAGAGAATATGGTTGTTTTTTTGGTTAAACTGTCAAAAATATGCATGAAGTATAGAATTAGTTTTAATTATATTTCAAAATTAAAAAGTTCATTTTAACTCTTGAAATTTAAAATTCTTTCGAAAACAATCTTAAAATGAATAAATCTAAACATATAGGATAAGAAAATTTGGTTGGTTAGGGTTAGAAAACAAAAATTATGAATGAAAGAACATAAATTGGGAGGTATTCTAATTGTTTTAAATGGTAAAACTATTGAAATTATTTTCAAATATAGCAAGATGTCATTGTCTATAAATGGTAGATCACGATAGAACATAATAGACATCTATAAAGGATGATAGACCGTGATAGATATTTACCTATAGTAACATTTTATTATATTGTAAATAAGTTGGTTAATTTTTCTTTATTTGAAAACAATCCGATTCCTGATCTTGGTAGATAGTTTTTTCGTTTTGTCCAAATTTTTTTCCATCAATTTTTTTCCTAACAAATTTTAATAGAATAACCTATTTGAGAACTTTTAACTTCATGAAGGGTAAAATCAAGAATTGTAAGAGAATATAGCCAAAGTGATCATAACTGAACATGTGTTAGTAACCATGAAGTCCATAGTTTGAATCTCCCTATCTCGATGGTATAAAAACAAATATTTAGATGCATTATGTCCGATCATAATTTGACATGTGTGCCCTAGTATTATTTTCTCTCTAATTAATATTCATTTATAATGTTACGATGGATGTGAAATGAAAATACAGATAATGGTAATGGAGGTGAGGGTCCGATAATATCCCCAATAAGTTCATCAGACAAATTAGCAGACGATGAAGAAGTTGGTGAAGCTCCTTCAACGCCGGCGACAACATGGGAGTCCAGTTTTCCTTCTGCAATAGGGTCCGACAATGTTCCGATAACCAAAGCAATCCCATCGGGCGGCTGGAGCTTAATCAACTCGCCCTTTTATCATCTCATTAATCTCAGCATATTTCTTATATCTATGTTGCTTTAAGCTTAATTATTATTGAATTGCCCTATCACAAAATCAAATATTAATTTATCTTTGCAATATTATTTATTTATACACCCGTAAGTTTCTAGTACGTTGGTACTCTCATTGTATCTTAATGTACTTTCTATGTTAACTAAGCATTTTTCTTTATAAATAGTTATTTAATGATGTGACTAGATCCATATCATTTCTTAACTGTTGTTTGAAGTAATACTCATCATATTGTAGTATGCTGCCTCATCCATCTTCGCAGCGGTTGACAGCCATTGGCTGGTTTTTCCCCCGCAAGGAATATAAGGAAGCTTAATAGCGATGCGACTTGTAGTTGTCAGAAACGGCAGGACCCTCAGAATAACGAACAGTAAATTGTCAAGGCACGACGATCAAGCGAAGAGCAAAACCTACAAAACAGAAACTTGTTATAGGCTGAGTCATGGAGCTCGCTCTCTTTAAAACGTTTCGCAGTTATGCCGAAATGTGCAAGCAGGTCTGAAAATTACCACGTCGTCCCCAGAGTGAAACAGCCAAAAGAACCAGACAAAATATTCTTATCCTTAGTTTCAGTATAAGTTTAGAGGTGGATGGCACAATTTTTAGAGGTGGATGGCACAAAATAGTTGCAAACCGAGGTAAACTTCAGTTCCATCTCGCCGGTTCCAACAACTTTCGTGGAGTGGTGATCTCCCAATAGAATATTCTTATCCTTAGTTTCAGTATAAATTTTAAATAAACTAAGGTCGTGACAGAATGGCGCGTAGCGCAAGTGTCTATCCAGCACCCTTCACAACCACCGATCACATTTACTTTTGTGATCATGGTGACTAACGGTTCTTCTGTCAGGTTCGCCTGACCAGCAGGACGATGCGTGTTCCTACAGTTCCTAGCCATGTGTGCCTAGGTTTATTACAATTAAAGCAGAGGAACTATACTGTTTCTTCTGAAGGGGGCTTCTGTTTTTTCTGTTGGTTCTAGTTGTTGGAGCCACGGTTCTGACCTTTCCTCTTTGTCCCCTTAGATTTTTTGTCAGGTTTTACAACGACAGAGGTGGGTTTCCCAGATACTACATTCACCTCCTCCCTCTGGTCTTGCTTCCAAGCTTCCTCCTCAATCCTTAGTTGGGTTATAAGACACTCTAAGGAGAACTCCTTGGTCTTATGCCTCAAAGTGTTCTTAAAGTCCTTCCACAAAGGGGGCAATTTATCAATAATAACAACAATTTGGAATTGTTCGTCTAGAGGCATACCTTCAGTAATTATCTCGTGGGCTATCTTCTAGAGTTCATGGGATTGGGCCTCCACGGATTTGTCATCCATCATCTAGAACTTGAGATAATGGCTAACCGCATATTTCTTCAACCCGGTCTCCTTGGTGTCATACTTCTTTTGCAGGGCATCCCAGACCTCATTCGCTGTCTTCATTGTACTGTAGTAGTCATATAGATAATCAGTCAAACCATTTAAAATGAAATTCTTACCAAGAAAGTCTTTCTCCTCCCAGTCAACAACTTATTTTATCTGTTGTTCAGTTGGTTCTTGTAAAGGGACGATCGACTTAGCACTGGTACAAGTTTTGGCAACTTTCTTGACGGTGAGGAAGAACAACATCTTTTGCTTTCACCACTTGAAGTTCGCTTCTTCGAACCAGAATGGACGGTTAAGGTCAGATATCATAACTTCATTGTTACTAATGAGGGCCATTGATGATGTGGCGGTACGTCTTAAAATTGTTAGAAATGGCAGGACCCTCAGAACGACGAACAGTAAACCGTCAAGGCACGATGGTTAAGCGAAGAACAAAACCTACAAAACAGAAACTCGTTATAGGATGAGTCGCGGAGCTTGCTCTCTTTAAGACATTTCGCGGCTCTGCCGAAGTGTGCAAGCAGGTTTGAAAATTTCCACGTCATCTGCAGAATGAAACAGGTAAAAGAACCCGATCGAAAATGCACCGTTATCGATCAGAACACACACCCTTTCTAAACTCACTGCTCGAAAAGCTAAGATGGAGGAGAAGAGGGAGAGGAAAAGAAGTGATAAATGAAGAAACAATTTGTACCTTCTCGAACTGTTGAAGGCCAAGCCTTTTATAGGCCTTCAGCGATGAATCGTAGGGAGCGAGAAGGGCCACAGAATGTGCGCGGACGGAACGAAATAGGCGGATGAAATGGAACGGGCGGACGAACGCAAACGGAACGAAATGGACCGTTTCCTCCTTCTTTTTCGGTTAAAAATAATAAAAAATAATAATAATAAATAAAATAATATTTTTATTAAAATTAATCATCACACACACGTGCCTCGCCACGCCCGACCGGACGGTGGCGGCGGTGCGCGTGTGAGACGTCCACCGAACCCACATTGGTCTATCTCCTTATTCCCTCCAAAACATGGGTATACTTTGGGGTCCAAACCCAAAACTCAAGATTGGAGTACATAAAGGAGACTTCCAACACCAAATTTTCTAATGTGGGATTCTCCAACCAAAAAGGTTGGTTCTTTTCTTCTTTTGAAAGTTAAATTTTCACCCAACCAATCCCCCACTTGGAAATGTAAACAAAAGTAAAAGAGAAAAAAGATTTTCATCGAGCAGTTTCAGTCTATGCAACACTGTGCATAAGCAAAGGTGTCTTACGACTTGAACCTTTACATAGTGTAGATGATTCAGAATATACTAGAGTAACCCTTGGTTTTGAACTCTATCTCTAACAGCATCTCACACAGAGTGTTATTAGTGTAACACCCCACACATTTTTATTCATTTATTATTGATGTAAAACTTTTCCCCTTTTCAGTATTTGTCCTTAGTTGAAGGGCATGTTTGGAATTCTGAATTTAAAGTATGAATGCGAGAATTTAAGTGTTGTCATGGAATTTATTCACAAACTTTTCAATTTTCAAATGCAATTTTAAAAAAGTTATGGCAGGAATTAATTATATTATTATTTTTTTTTTTTGGAAAAAGGAAAGGGATTAAATAGTATGTTAAGAAAAGGATTTAATTAAAAATATACTATTTTCCTTTTAGTTTTTTTAAATAAAAAGCCCCCCCCCCCAATCTCTTTCACGCGGCTCTCCCTCACTCCTCGACCTCCATTGCTCCGCCGCCGCCTCAGTCACCCAACTTCGTCAGCCCCACAGACCGCGCCGCTGGTCTGCCACCATAGATCTGTCTAACGGGCTGCTCGAGTTTCTGTATCGGGGCCGCCATTCAACTCCAGTTTCCACCGTCGACTCTTGGTTTTGAACAGATCTTGGATTTAGGTAAGGTCATGTTATGAGATGGATTTCTTGAAGGATTTTTGACACCCATTGATCATTGGATTTAATAATCATTTAATTCATGTTTTGAAGGTTTTAAGTTGTCGTTCGTTGGAATTAGACCTTGTTAGAAGGAGATTTTGGAGTGGTTTTTGATCAAGTTTCGTTGGGTAAGTTCGTTGGTGATCCCAAAAAGAAAAAAAAAATTAATTTGTATGTATGGATCCTGGTTCCAAGAATTTAAAATTTGTGTTATGTTCTGTATTAGGGGACTTAGTTCAGGGGTTTTGGTTGAAGATCATTAGCTTGGATTAAAAATCGAAATTTGATTTCGAGGTAAGTAATCTTATCACTGGAACTGCCCACGGGCCAAGCTCTAGTTGTATGCTAGCAGGATAAGTGTATGTTATGGTAAATGTTAGCATGTTGATTGACAGTATGACATAAATCAAAGTATGTTCTGGCACAAATTCTGATTTATTTACATGCACACCTGAGTGCTTGATTGTTAGTATGTGATAGTATGTGTTTTCATATGTCGATGTCTAATCTGCTAGCGTTGAGGCATACTTGTATGTTGTGGCTTTATGATATAAGTTATACATGGACGATGTATAATATGTTGTTAAGAATTATGGGTATGTGATACAACCATGGTATTAAGGATTTTTATGCATGCTTTAGAACCGTACCATGTTGAATTTTAGCACATTAGAACTGTGTGAATATCCTTATTGATTAGTTAGATGCTCACCAATTTGTGTTTTCTTCGGGATTCACTAGTTTTGTGTTTCCTTCGGGATTCACCAGTTTGTGTTTCCTTCGGGATTCAACATTTTTGTTTCCTTCGAGATTCACCAGTTTTGTGTTTCCTTCGGGATTCACCAGTTTTGTGGGCATACTTAACTACAATAGGATAAGACTCAGTCTCTTATATGTTACATGTAGTTATGTGCCATATGTGGGTATCTAAAGGACATAGATGCCTAGCCTGACCCCAGTGGTGGGGTTACTTACTGAGTATTTCATACTCATTCTTTCTTATGTTGATGTTTCAGGTAAGGGTAGAGATGCACTGGCGATGGCGCAGCGGAATTCGTGATCGAGCCACTGGAATTAGTTTTTACGCTTCCGCATCATGAGATTTAGAGTTCCTTTCATGTTTCCCTTAATGTTTAGTTTTGATGTTTGAAACTTATCATTAAGAATTGTTTTTCATATGCACTTATTAACTTTTATGATTTATGGGTACCCTACTATTGTTTTTAATAATGGCATTTATTAAATATCTTTTGAACTTCTCTTGTTTTTAATTAGCATTTATTTCAAATAACTGAGTGTCGTTTTAAATTCTTTGCATGCATTTATTTTAGTAACGGCCTTACCTAGGTCCTAGGGGTTGGGTCGTTACAATTAGGGTGTAGTTTAAAAGCCCGTGCTTTTAGGCCTGGCACATGAATCCCAGTTTAGTGAATGCTCTAGAGAGATTGCCTAAGAACTCCATAGAAAATGGCCCTCACTTCCACATTCACACAGGTGAGTCTATCAAGAGTACTCCTATAGCTAGGTATCCCACTTGTCATCAAGTATAGATCTCATTAAGAACCGAGTTCAACCTTTCTTACGCTTCAGGATATCATGCTCAGACTTAGTCATTGGAATGGAACTTTGTGTTTGGTTTAGCATGATTCACTATATATCACTCGTGATCAGTTATTACTCGTTGAATCTATTTCTTGGGATCTTCAGTCTACAGGTTGGGTTTTCCTCACTATGATTTATCTTTCGATAGGCATGAGTCCCATCCTTTATGAGGTTTTGAAAACCTTTTCTCTGGCCAGTCCTTTCGTCAAAGTATCTGCCAAATTTTCATCAGTTCGTATATGATCCACTATAACTGCACCAGTAATGAGAAACTCTCTAATGGTATTGTGCTTACGACGTATTTGACATCTCTTTCCATTGTAGTAACGATTCAGAACTTTTGCGATTGCTGCAGTACTATCGCAATGGATCGATATGGCTGGTACCGGCTTTTCCCATAAGGGAATCTCTGAGAGCAGACTTCTAAACCAATCTCTTTCTTCACTAGTTGTCGCTAGTGCTATCATTTCTGACTCCATCGTAGATTGGGTTAAAATAGTCTGTTTCTTGGACTTCCAAGAGACAGCTCCGCCAGCTATATTAAAGATATAGCCACTTGTAGCCTTTGAATCATCCGAAAGAGAGTTCCAATCAGCATCGCTGAAACCTTGCAGGACAGCGGGAAACTTTTGATAATGTAATCCTAGTTTTGGGTTTTCTTTAAGTATCTCATGACCCTTTTTATAGCATTCCAATGCTTTTTACTAGGTTTGCTTGTAAACCTGCAAAGTAATCCTACAACATAAGTTATGTCAGGCCTAGTGCAGTCGGCAACGTATCTAAGACTGCCTATGATGCTCACATACTCAGATTGATTAACACTGTCACCAGTGTTCTTGAACAACTTGACAGTATGGTTATAAGGAGTAAAGGCTGGTTTACACTCAAAGTAATTATATTTCTTTAGAATCTTTTCTATATAGTGAGATTGATCCAAAGAAATTCCCTTTTCAGACCTATTTACTTTTATGCCTAAGATTACACTAGATTTTCCTAAGTCTTTCATGTCGAAGTTCGCACTCAATATTGATTTTACATCATTTATGACGTGCAAGTTCGACTTAAATATCAATAAATCATCTACATATAGACACAAGATAGTGTAGAGGTTATTATCAAACTTATAGTAGATGCATTTGTCACTTTCATTGACCTTGAAACCTTTAGATAGGATAAGGTTGTCAAATTTTTCATGTCATTGCTTAGGAGCTTGGTTTAGTCCATAGAGAATTTGTCTAATTTACACACCTTATTTTCTTGACCATAGACAACAAAACCCTCAGATTGTTTCATGTAAATCTCTTATTCAAGTTCACTATTTAGGAAAGTGGTTTTTACATCCATATGATGTACTACGAGGTTATAAAGGGCAGCGAGAGAAAACAAGACACGAATAAAGGTAATTCTAGTAACAGGGGAGAATGTGTCAAAGAAATCTTCGTTTTCTCTCTGTCTAAAGCTCTTCGCTACTAACCTGGCTTTAAATTTGTCGACAGTCCCATCAGGTCTTAGTTTCCTCCTTAAGATCTATTTGCACCTCATTGTCTTACATCCTGGGGATAGATATACTAAGTGCCAAGTCCTATTTGACTCAAGTGAGTCAATCTCATCATTTATGGCTTCTTGCCATATGTTAGCATCTACTGAGGACAGGGAAGCTCTTAGATCTTTAGGGTCTTCTTCTACATTATAGGTCAGGAAGTCATTTCCGAAATCTTTGGTGGTTCTAGCTCTTTTGCTTCTTCTAGGCTATGGGTCAGTTTCTTCTCTAGGGTTAGGATTTCTAACTAGGGTTATACCACTTGATTCAGAGCCCCCACTATTCCTTGATTTAAAAGGAAATTTATCTTCAAAGAAGTCGGCATCATTTGACTCAATGATCACTTGGTTCACTAAATCATAGAACCTGTAGGCTTTACTATTTAAGACATAACCTATAAAGACACACTCGTAAACTCTACTAGCCAACTTTCTCTTTTTTGGGTCTAGAATCCTTACAAAGGCTAGACAACCCCTGTTCTAAAGTAGGACAAGTTTGGTTTCTTATTCTTGAGAATTTCGTAAGGTGAAGTTTTATTTTTAGATTTCGGGATTCTATTTAGGACATAACACACGGTAAGGATGATTTAACCCCACCAATAAGACGTGGCTCCTGAACTAAGTAAAATAGAAACTACTAGCTCAGCTAAAGTTCTATTTTTTCTTTCAGCTTTTCCGTTCATTTCAGGAGAATAAGGTGCGATCTTTTCGTATATTATTCCATGAGAGTCAAAGAACTCATTAAAACTATCCAAGTCATACTTGGTTCCTCTATCACTATGAAGTCTTTTAAGCTTTCTATTAAAATGATTCTCTATTTCAAAAACAAAAAGTTTGAAGGTTTCAAAAGCATCACTTTTGTTTTTCAGCAAGTATACAAAAGTAAAATCAGAGCAGTCGTCAATAAAGGTAATGAAATATCTTTTACTGTTCCTAGTCAAGATGCCATCAAATTCACAAACATCAGAATGAGTCAAATCTGGAGACTCAGAATTCCTAAGTACAGATTTATGCGGAGTTTTAGTAATTTTAGCCTGGCTACAATACTCGCATTTATCAAAATCATTCGTGGATAACTTAGGTATCATTTCTAGCCTAATCATGTTACTAATTAAATTCTTATTCACATGACAGAGTCTAGCATGCCAAATATTCATAGAACACAACATATACATAGAAGTTTTCATTTATTAAGGTATAAATTTAATTTGAACATTCCTTCAGTTGCATACCCTTTCCCTACAAATACATTATTTTTGGTAAGGGTATATAGGTTTGTCCCTATAGTTTGAATAAACCCAACTTTGTTGAGGAGATAGCTCGAAACCAAATTCTTTCTTATCTTCAAAGTGTGCAGAACGTACTTCAACGTGAGGGTCTTCCCAGAGGCACACTTCAGTTTCACCTCGACGGTTCTAGCAACTTTCGTGGAGTGGTGATCTCTCAACAGAATATTCTTATCCTTAGTTTCAGTTTAAGTTTCCAATAGATTAAGGTCGTGACAGACATGGCGCGTAGCGCTAGTGTCTATCCACCACCCTTAATAACCACCTATCACATTTAGTTCTATGATCATGGTGACAACGGTTCTTTTGTCAGGTTCGCCTGACCAGCAGGACGACGTCTGTTCCTACAGTTTCTAGCCATATGCCCAGATTTATTACAATTAAAGCAGAGGAACTATACCGTTTCTCCTGAAGGGGGCTTCTGTTTTTTCTGTTGGTTCTGGTTGCTAGAGCCACGGTTCTGACCTTTTCTCTTTGCCCCCTTAGATTTTTTGTCAGGTTTTACCACGGTGGAGGCGGGTTTCCTGGGTACTGCATTCACCTTCTCCCTCTGGTCCTGCTTCTTAGCTTCCTCCTCGATCCTTAGCAGGGTTATAAGACTCTTCAAGGAGAACTCCTTGGTCTTATGCATTAAAGTATTCTTAAAGTCCTTCCACAAAGGGGGCAGTTTATCAATAATAACAGCAACTTGGAATTGTTCGTCTAGAGGCATACGTTCAGTAATTATCTCGTGGGCTATCTTCTGGAGTTCATGGGATTGGGCCTCCACGGATTTGTCATCCGTCATCTGGAACTTGAGATAACGGCTAACTGCATATTTCTTCGACCCGGCCTCCTCGGTGTCATACTTCTTTTGCAGGGCATCCCAAACCTTCTTCGCTGTCTTCATTGTACTGTAGTAGTCATATAGATCATCAGTCAAACCATTTAAAATGAAATTCTTACAAAGAAAGTCTTTCTCTTCCTAGTCAACAACTTCTTTTATCTGTTGTTCAGTTGGTTCTTGTAAAAGGACGATCGACTTAGCGCTGGTAAAGTTTCGAAAACTTTCTTGATGGTGAGGAAAAACAACATTTTTTGCTTCCACCACTTGAAGTTTGCTCTCTCGAACCGGAATGGACGATTGAGGTCAGATATCATAACGTCATTGTTGCTAATGAAGGCCATTAATGATGTGGCGGTATGTCTTAAAATTGTTAGAGACGGCAGGACCCTCAGAATGACGAATAGTAAACCGTCAAGACACGACAGTTAAGCGAAGAGCAAAACTTGCACACAAAAAAACTCGTTATAGGCTGAGTCGTGGAGCTCGCTCTCTTTAAGATGTTTCGCAGCTCTGCCAAAGTGTGCAAGCAGGTCTGAAAATTGCCACATCGTCCCTAGGATGAAACAACCAAAAGAACCCGATCAGAAATGCACCGTTATCGATCGGAACACACACCCTTTCTAAACTCACTGCTCAGAAAGCTAAGATGGAGGAGGAGAGGGAGAGGAAAATAAGTGAAGAAACAATTTGTGCCTTCTCGAACTGCTGAAGGCTAGACCTTTTATAGGCCTTCAGCGATGAACCGTAGGGAGCGAAAAGGGCGCTCCGCCACAAAACGTGCGCGGACGAAACAGAATGGGCGGACGAATGCGGACGGAATGGAACGAACCATTTCCTCTTTTTTTCGGTTAAAAATAATAATAATAATAAAATAATATTTTTATTAAAATTAATCATCACACACACGCGCGCCTCGCCAGACCGGACGGATAGCGGTTGCGACGCGTGTGTGGGACGTCCACCGACCCACATTGGTCTATCTCCTCACTCCCTCCAAAACATGGGTACCCCTTAGGGCCCAAACCAAAAACTCAAGATTGGGGTATATAAAGGAGACTTCCAATCAAATTTTTCAATGTGGAATTCTCCAACCAAAAAGATTGATTCCCTCTTTATTTTGAATGTTAAATTTTCACCCACCAGTAGTTCATTTAGTCGTAAAGGTGGCCTGGATGGGTGTTAAAGGGACTATTTAGCCCCCGTTACGGATGGTTGGTAGGGGTATTCAAATGATCCAACAACCTGAACAACTCAGATTATCCAATTCGAATTGTAAGGGTTGGGTTAGATTAATTTTAATTTTGAGTTGTGTTTGATTGAATTTTCTTATGTTTTTTCGAGTTAGGTTGGGTTGGGTCTGGGTTATACTTTTAAAAAATCGGGTTGATCCAATCCAACCTTAATTTCTATATATATATATAACTTATAAATATTATAGCTCATATATATTTTTATGATGTTTGTATGAAGTTTGTAATAAATATCTTGGATTTTGATATTTAACATTTAAGTTTTATGAAATTTTAGTTATTAGTATATGTTGTACACAAATTTAAGTATTTTAAGTTAATACATAATATAATTAAAAAATAAATAATAAATAAATAACTCGAAAACTCAACCCAACCTGAATTTTAGGGGTTCGGTTGGGTCGTTGGGTTGGAGACCCTATTTGGGTAGCTAACCCAACCAACCCGAACTTTTCAGGTTGGCCCAAAAAATCCCCTGCACCTAACCCATGTACACCCGTAATGGTTGGTTTCAAATTCATTCATAGATGTTGTGTAAAGGTTCTTAAAGCAATGGGTTCCTTACTGGATAATATCCTTTTTATCAATGTGCTGAATCTCATGGTTGTGTCGGATTGTCAAGAGGTTGTTCACCTTTATAGCGAGGAGTCTTTAGATTTTATGGATGTCTCTTTTTCTTATTCAAGAGGTGAATGGGTTGGGATTTGTTTCCTTCTTCCATGCGATGTCTACGGTGAGTGGGTTGGGATCTGTTTCTTCCTCTCATGTGAAGTGATGCCATAATTTTCTGGCTCATTCCCTCAGGATTAGAGCGTTGGAATAATGTGTTTCTTCTTTGCTCATTTATCCTTATCTTGCATGGTTTTCTTTATTTCTATCTCAGGATGTTAATTTGTAGTTAGTGATGGTTTTGTTTCCTAAAAAAAAGTGCATCGAACCATTAATTCAGAAAGGCTAATGTATAAATTTAACCTTAGATTTGTTGGGTTAAAATCCCAAGTGCATCAGAAAAATAGTTTCATAGAATTTTCAGATTTTAATAACAAATTAACGAAGGAAATAAAATCTAGAAAATCTTAGAGGGTTTCACCAAATTTATGGTTTCAGCAGTATTCTCCTTGGGCTAGTAAGGTAGAAGGAGATGTGGGGGAGGGAGGGGGGGGGGGAATTTTTAAAAAGCCATAGAGAAAAACTAATTTTGTGATGGAGAGAATTGAGAGAGGAAGTTGGAAGAAGATATTCTCTCCCACTCCCATATAAATTCTGTGATGGAAGGGGAGGAAGTTGGAGAGAAGAATATGCTTCCCACTCCCATATAATTTTGTGATGGAAGGGGAGGAAGTTGGAGAGAAGATTCCTCTCCACCTTCATAATACTTATTATGGAATGTGTTATAACCAATTTATTTAAAATATTTATTTATTTAATAATCAACATCAAAATAAATTTAATGAGTGAGATTCATATTAGGTTAAATTTAATGTGAATGGGATTCATATTAAAAAATTATTAGTTAATCAAATTAATTAATTAATAATTAAATATCTCATATTTAATTATATGTGCATTAGAATCATATTCTAATACATCCATCTCTCATAACCTATAGTTGCAATTCAATTAATTTAATTAAATTAAGTTTAATTAAATTAAATAATTAATTAATTCTCCAATTTATGTATCATTAAATTAAATATTACATATTTAATTTGACATTATAATTGAATCACATTCAATTATTTTTCTCTCATATTACCCATAGTTTTAATATGCATCAAATTAATGCATATTAATTTTAACCTATGGTTTTAATATGAATTCTATTCATATTAAATTTAATATTTGAACTTCTTCAAATATTTAATTCTCCCATTAAATTAATTTTTTAATCAAATTCAAAATAAATTTATATTATAAAATTTAATTAAATATAAATTTTATATTATAATGTATCACCATACATTATATATTCTTTCCCTTAGTATATTTGAATATTTCAAATTACTTTAATTACCTCAATACTCTTTATGAGCTACTAATGGGACTTAATAGACCTACAGATCAGAAGCTCCAACAATATGAGATTAATTTTCTAAACTCATTAACCAAGTTAATCAATATTCATTAATTATGGGTACATTCTACTATAGACCCACAATTACACTCTTCTCATTACATATATATTTCTGTATCTAGGGATATTGACCAATAATAGTAAGTTAGTCCTTCACAAATGTTCGTAACACCAGCTAGGTCAAATTACCATTTTACCCCTAGGTTACCTCTACATCCTTAAGTACCAGTCCTCCTGTAATGAACATCCTGTTTGTGGTCCAACTATCAAACAGAAACCCCTATCGAGCCAGTGAGAGAGTAGGACTATTTGTTCAATTCCCGAAGGCACCACTTAAGGGAACACTCATCTACTTGCCCTAAAGTCAGAAAGGAGTGAATTCCATCTCTTGAAATTATGTTCCCAGCTCCCCACTCGATCTTGTCCCCAAAATGGTAGGCTTATTGAGTTGAAAAACTGGCCCTCGATCTTGTCCCCAAAATGGAAGGCTTATTGAGTCGACAAACTGGTCACTCTCATCCATACAAATCAAAGGACAATCCTATTGGTGTTGATGCTCTAAAGTCTCGTGTCTTGTAGTTTGTAATGAGTTTGTACGAACGCTTGTATTGTATACTATATGATATTTTACTTCACATCTTATTTTTTGCTCAATTGCATGTCTAATTTGCTTTACCACAAACCAATAAACTTAAAATCCTTGGTTATCTGTATGTAACTCAAGCATGTATGTGACGATATACAAGTGGATCATGTCTTGAGTGATAACCAAAATGGCCTGTAGTATATAGATATAGGAGGGAAACCTTATCCTAGTAATGCTACGGATGTGACCCACTTTGTGGAATGGTCACAAGTGTTGTGACTTATCACAGATGGTCTGATCTTGATCATTCGTGTTGGGTATATGCGAGCGAGGGTGTCTTATACAAAGAGTTTGTATAAGACCTGACCAAAAAGTGTTAACGACTCGTTATATAACACCGTTCATGATAGAGACTTCACTTCACTAGGATGATTATAGGTAATATGACCTCAATCCTGAGTGAGTTAGGATCTCCTACCATTGAGGGCAATCCTTTGATTTGTATGGGTGTGAGTGGCCAGGTTGCCGATTCAAACCTACCATTTTGGGGATTCGTCTGATTTGGGAGCTGGGAACTCAGCTACTCAAGATGGAATTCACTCCTTCCCCGATGTAGGGGTAAGTAGATAGATAGCTCCCTTAAGGGCTGATTCCAGGGCTTGAACGATGTGGCGCCACACACCTTCTCTTTGCCCGAGAGGTGTTCCACACATAGTTGGACTTTAATGTTATAGTTGTTCATTAAGGAGGAATCAGTAATATTAAAGAGTGAGATGTAACTTAGGTGGAAAAATGAATAATTTGGCCCAGCTGTACTACAGCATACTGTGAAGGGTCCATCGTACTCCATGATTGGTTATATCCGATGGACACAGAAATATAATCTGTTGTAAAGAAGTTCAGTTGTTGGTCTTTAGTGGAATATCTTGACAATTAAACGGATTGTGGATCTCGTGGCTAAAGAGTTTAGTCAGTATCACAGAACGTTGGAGCTTCGAGCCACAGGTCCATTAGGTCATCTGGGTAGCTTGGATAAAGGCGAGAATCAATATTTGAGTTAATTTGAAATGTTCAAATTGACAAGAGGAAGTTTGATTAATATGAAATATATTGGACTGGTTAATTATATATGATATAATTGGCTAAATGTATGAAATACATTATTTTGAGGAAATAAAAATATAAATATGATTTATTCAGTAGAGGACAAAATTCTGTAGTAGATATGTGAATTCAAACTATAGGGTAAAAATATAATATGATTATATTTATTAATAATTTATTGGTTAATTATATGATAATTAACCTAAAAACTCTCTCGGAACGTGCCGTTAGTGGGAAAACAGCGTCAGGTACTGTAACCAAAATAAAAATGAAATTTTGTTTCATTTTGAAGGGTTCGGAAGAAGATCGAAAAGGTTTTGCATTTGTGTGGAAAACGAAAAAGATCGCTTAAGTCGCGAGCCTATACGATAGTCACTCAGTGCCTAAATGATTGCATACCTCGTGCTTAAACGATCGCCTATCTAGCGACCTAAATGATCGCACACTAGTTCCTAAACGATCGGTTAGCTTATCTAAACGATCGTATAGTGTGTCGTGTTTGCTAAACCAATCGCCTACCTTTTCCTAAACGATCGTTTAGTAATCCCTACACGATCGTGTAGTTTCTTCTAAACGATAAGCATCTAGCTATGCGATAGCTTCATATTCTCTCCCACTTGCTTATCGTCTACACGATCAATTCTTCCTCTTACCTCTACCAAACTCACCAAAGACCACGCTTTGGGTTCTCACTCCGAGAATACTTAGGGCTCCATTTTGGTGGTGTCGTCCCTGCTACGTTCACTTGTTCGTGATAGTTCGTGTTACTGCCGTTTGTGTAGACGTTCGTGTTGCTGCAGCCGAGGCATTTGCTGGGTGATAGAGATCACGTAGAGATCTTCCGCTGCGTTGAGTTCCAAATCTTGAAGAGCGTCTTCAACTAATATGAGAACTCTCTCCCTTGTTATTTTTTGTTCAAAGTATGCCGTTAATTACTGTATATTTGCATAACTCTACGTTCGAATGTATATGGGGTATTTTGGTCACTGTGAATTTGGAGAGATCAGAATGCACTCATGGGAACTCTTCGTCAAGAGATCTTTCAAATCCCTCATGAACAGGAGTCCATAATTCACTCAAGATTAAGACTAAGCTGCCTAGGTTATCCTAGTGAAATAGAAATTTGACTAGTCAATAGAGTTACATCTAGTGGTTACTATTTTGTGGTCCGATCTTATGCAAACTCATTGCATAGGATACCCACTCGCATGTCCCCTACGCGAATGTATTGGATCATTGCATTTGTATCAAATACAAAGTGAGTCGTATCCATAGTGTCATCAAGATAAGGTATCCAACTTTATCCATATACTATAGACTCTTTAGGTTGTGTCTTGAACACCGATCCACGTATGTCTCCACATATAGTTTAAGACTCATACAACAGTCTAGAATATTAGTTTATTGGATTAGGGTTATTTAGGCAAGATAAATACAAGATAAGCAATAACTATTTACTATAATAAACATTGATAACACTTTATTAATGATTGGTCAAATATTATATTTACTATCTACGAGTTTTAGGACATAAAACCCAACAAGATTAATGTAAGGCTTATTTTCAAATATGGTTATGCAAGTGTTTAAATGTAAAAAAATTCATAAAACTTAAATTCATGATTATTTCAGAGTGACCATACTGTTGGGTAAAACCTCACACTTTTATCGCAGAAAAAACTAGAAAAAATCAGAGAAACCAAAATAAAGCCAATAAAATAGGAAACACAAGAATTTACTTGGAAAACTCCCAACTCAGAGAAAAACCATGATCCACCAGAAAGAAATCTACCATGTAAAAAATTGTTACAATCATACAGAACAATTCTCTCTCAATCCCAATTACAAGAACACTCTCTCAAAGCTTTTATATTACTCACACTCTTTTCCCACTCAAACTAGAGATTACATAAAAGGAATTTAACTAGAGCTAGCGCACTTAAGCTTAAAATGTTTTTAACTGGGACAACTAGAAACTAATTTTAGCATAATTACTTTAAATCTATATTGAATAGATTAACTCTAGGATCATTCATACTAAATTACCCAGGAAAAATGACATATCAAATTCTATTGAGATTGATGATACTTCAAGATGACTATAGTCTTCCTCAACTAAAACTCTGAATGTCCTTAGTGGGATCTCTCTCTATATAAGATTCAAGAAAGACTAAGTGTGTATTGTTTTGGTATATAGGGGACCATAGCTCTAATATCTCTTTATATACTAGTTCAATTAGGGTTCCCATTAAACCCTAATTAATTAAGAATGAGCTTCTACTCATTAAGTTTATACTCAATTAGGAATCTAGGGCCTTAATTAATTAGATCACATAATAGGGTTCAATCTAATAAAATAACCCAATATGATAAAATATTAATCCACATACATAGCTCATACTCTAATTATACGTATTATTATTTAAATATGTCTTACCATCTCTCACTTGGGCTATGTCTGTGTACCTGATGTAATTAAATCATATAATCATTAAGCGCGCATAAAACAAGTTATTTCAATGATAGAATTCCCCTTTAGTTCAATCTTGGACATCTCCTGTATTAGTATGGGATCGAGGCGACTTTTGTCACTACCCTTGTAACTAAACCTTCCTCGATCACCAGATTCAATACATTCAATGACATAGATCAAGTATGGATGGATAGCATGGGAACTACATGTAAAATGATCTAGAGCATGCCTGTTTCCAACTGGTCCAAATTCCATACTGGAATCATTCTTAAAAAAAAAAAAAAAAACCACATTTTACAAAACCACATGCATGATAAACAAGTTTAAATAATAAAATATGAACCATCAACTTTATTCTATATAGAAAATAAATAAATTAAGGTCAATGAACATCCTCAATAACAAACTTTCACAAAACCATGGGATCCTAAAAGTGACTAACACCCATGTGAACAACATGCTCATGAAAAACTTTAGGTGGTAAACCTTTAGTAAATGGATCTTCCACCATAGAGTTTGTTTCTATATGTTTTATCAAAATTTTACCATTCTGAACTCGTTATTTCACAACCAGAAACTTCACGTCTACATGCTTTGACTTTGTATTGCCTCTGTTATTGTTGAATACATTACTGTTGACTTATTATCACAAAATATGGTCTTTCTATGCCAACCACTATCCGCAGCCAGTGACAAAATTTTACAATCATATTTTATGATTAGATGCCTTATAACATGCTAAACTCTGCAGCCATGGTAGAAGAAGCCATAAGCGTTTGTTTAACACTTTTCTTGGATATAGCTCCTCTAGCCTGTTGGGGTTGGTGCCCTAAATCTCATGGTTCATAGTTTGAAATTTATTTGTACAAACATATTATTTATGTAATGAAATAAGTTGTTATTTTATTTGACATTTAGTTGCACTAATCCAAAACCAATAAACAAATATCCAAAGTTATCTAATGTAGTTTAAACATGTATAGGGAGACATATAGGTGGATAATCTTTAAGTTATAACCTTAATGGTTTGTAGTAGATGGACAAGGTTGGTGAAGAAAATCGGATATGAGATTTCCATGAGCAACGGAACAAGATTATTCCAAATCACAATCATAAATGAACATAACATTTACAGTCGACTTCAAACAAGTGGTTATACAATTCATACAGAAATTACAGCATAAAAAACTCAAATGCACAAAGGGAAAAAAAACTGTACGAACAATTGCAGATGAGTATCCACGCTCCGTTGCGCATGACCGCTCAAACAACAGCAACTTCGAACGCTCGATCTACACGACCGCAACATAGCACGAACACTTCGCGCACATCCTCAGTGATCGCCTCG
>NC_052353.1:6694687-6744291 GCF_009727055.1 Benincasa hispida
GCCACCGAACTCTCAACAACAACATAACACATGCTCGGTCCGTTCTTTTTCTATTCCATGGTACTTAATGTAAATCTCATTTACATCAATTCTCCACTAGATGTATCTTATACATCATACCGATTATGTCATATATAATCAAAATACCTCTTGTCAATTTGAACATTTCAAATCAACACCAAGAACTGATCCTCAACTGAATCCATTGAGCTACAAAGGGGACCTCATGGACCTGTAGCTCGAAGCTTCAACAATATGTGAATAACTGACTAAACTCTTTAGTCATGGGATCCACCATCGGTTAACTGCCAGGCACTCCACTAAAGACCGACAGCTGAACTCTTCTTACTACAGATATATTATGTGTCCATCTTAACCAATCAGCAGTGCGACAACCCTTCACAGATCGCTCGTAAGTACAGTTGGGCCAATAACCGTTATGGCCCTAAAGTTACATTTGTTTCCTTAAGTACCACTGATCCCTCTAATGAACATAAGTCATAGTCCTACTATGACTGAGTCCTCTCTTCCAAAGAGAAACTGTGGCCACTATATTCAAGCCCCAGAATCAGCTCTTAAGGGAGCAATCTCTCTACTTATCCCTGCTTCGGGAAAGAAGTGAATTCCATCTTGTGGATTGAGTTCCCAGCTCCCAAATAAGACAAGTCCCCAAAAAGGTAGGCATATTGAGTTGGAAATTTGGCCACTCTCACCCATACTAATCAAAGGACCGCCCTCAAAGGCAGGAGTTTTCAAAACACTCAAGATTGAGGTCGTGTCACCTATGGTCGTTTAGGTGAGATGTAAGTCTCTAGTATCAACGACGTTATATACAGAGTCTAGTCATCTCGTGGTCCAGGTCTTATACAAACTCTTTGTATAGGATACCCGCGCTCACACGTCTCCACATGGATGGTCAGGATCTACCATCTGTAGTAGTTTACAACACTTACAAACCTCTACAAAGCGGGTCGTATCCGTAGTGTCACAAGGATCGGGTATCCCACCTTAATCCTTATACGAAAGACCTATTTAGGTTATCACTTAAGGCATGATCCACTTGTATATCAGATATACATGTTTAAGTTCACATAAGATAACCAATGAGTTTTGTTTATTGGATATGAGTAAATGCCAAAATTAAATAACACTTATTTTATTCATTAAACAATGTGTATCTTTACAAAACAACGAGACTCCGGGAGAATTAGGATACCAATCCTAACAATCTACCACTTGTCCTAATGACTCGGGAGACTAATGTACAATACAATATAAAAAAGTACAATATACAATAAACTAGGGCATACCCAATATCATCTCCCACTTGCCCTAGACAAGATGCCACATGTCTCGCAGAACCAAACTCTCCAGGTGACCCTTGAATACTTTAGCCGTGAGGGCCTTTGTAAAGGGATCAACAACGTTGTGCTCCGATGTGATCTTCGTGATTATCACATCACCACGATGCACAATCTCCCAAATCAGGTAATATTTTTGTTCTATGTGCTTACCCCGACGATGACTCCGAGGCTCCTTTGAATTTGCCACAGCCCCGCTGTTATCACAATATAATGTGATCAGCAAATCCATATTTGGAACAACTTCCAAATCTAAAAGGAACTTCCTCAGCCAAACAACCTTCTTAGTTGCTTCACAAGCCACTACGTATTTGGCTTCCATAGTGGAGTCCGCGATGCATCATTGCTTGATACTTCGCCAGACTATATCCCCTCCATTCAGAGTAAACACTGACCCCAATGTCGATTTGCAAGAATCTCTATCGGTCTAAAAGTCAGAGTCCATGTATCCTGTAAGGATCAGATCCTTATCTCCATACATGAGCATGTAGTCCCTCATTCTCCGAAGATACTTGAAGATCGTCTTGACCGCGGTCCAGTGATCAAATCTTGGATTGGACTGATACCGACTGACAATCCCTACTGCATAGAAAATGTCGGGTCGAGTACACAACATTGCATACATCAAGCTTCCTACAGCAGCAGTATAGGGAATCCGTCTCATCTCCTCAACTTTTTGAGGTGTCTTAGGACATTGATCCTTAGACAGAATGATTCCATGGCTGAAGGGTAACAAACCCCTCTTAGAATCCTGCATCCTGTACCTGATCAACATTGGATTAATGTACGATGTCTGAGACAGGGCTAATCGTTTGTTCTTATGATCCCGAATGATCTGGAACCCTAGAACATACTGTGCCTTACCCAAATCTTTCATTTAGAATTGGGCAGCTAGCCAACTCTTAATGTCAATCAAATACCCTACATCATTCTCAATGAGTAGGATATCATCCACATATAGTACCAGGAAAGCTACTGAGCTGTTGATGATCTTCTTGTAAACACAATGCTCATCAACGTTCTGGTCAATGCCAAACGACTTGATAGCAGTGTCAAATCTGATGTTCCAAGATGTAGATGCTTGTTTCAGCCCATAAATGGACCTATTAAGCTTGCAAACTCTATGCTCTTGATCGGGAACTATGAACCTTTCTGGTTTAGTCATATAGATGGTCTCCTCGAGATAACCATTAAGAAAGGCAGTCTTGATGTCCATTTGCCATATTTCATAATCATAAAATTTGGCTATAGACAGGAGAATCCAAATAGACTTGAGCATAACAACAGGTGAGAAAGTTTCCTCATAGTCAACTCCCTCAACCTGGGTATAACCCTTTGCCACGAGTCTAGCCTTAAAGGTTTGCACCTTTCTATCTACACCTCTCTTTCGCTTAACGATCCACTTACACCCAATAGGTCTTACCCCATCAGGTGGATCAACAAGCTCCCAGACGTTATTAAAGTATATAGACTCCATTTCCTGGTTCATGGCCTTAACCCATTCATCTTTGTCAACATCCTCCATTGCTTTCTTAAAAGACAATGGATCCTCGACTTCATCATTCGTAATGACGTTTTGGGCTTCAGTCAAACCCATGTTACGATCAAGTGGGTTTATAACTCTTCAACTACGTCGAGGCAGACTCAACTCTTGAGCTGGTTGACTAGACGTTCCGACCTCAACAACTCTTGTTGATCTGTAGGCCTGTTCAATAACTCTTGTTGAACCCTCAGCAGTCTCAGTCTCACTAGAGATCTCACATAAAACGAGCTTACTTCGTGGCTTATGATCCCTTATGTGATCTTCTTCCAAGAAGATAGCATTTGTGGAAACAAACACTTTGTTCTCACTTGGATCATAGAAGTATCCACCTCTCGTTTCTTTGGGGTAGCCTACAAAGAGGAAAACCTTCGAACGCGGTTCTAACTTCTTTGGGTTAATCGCTAGCACATGTACCGGACAGCCTCAAATCCTGAAGTGGCGTAAACTACCTTTATGGCCTCTTCATAACTCAAAAAGTGTTTCAGAAACATTTTTCGAGGGAACGTTGTTCAGGATATAACATGTAGTCTGTACTACATAACCCCAAAACGAGTCTGGAAGATGAGCATAACTCATCATAGACCGAACCATGTCCAACAAGGTTCTGTTTCTCCTTTCAGATACACCATTTTGCTGAGGTGTACTTAGGACGCAATCCCATGTTCTATCATATAGTTCTAGAATTGGAGGTCCATATACTTTCCACCACAATCAGATCATAGTGTTTTTATCTTCTTACCTAACAAGTTTTCAACTTCAGCCTTATACTCCTTGAACTTGTCAAGGGCTTCAGACTTACATTGCATTAGGAAGAGATACCCAAACCTTGAATAATCATCTATGAAAGAGATGAAATATTCATACCCACCTCGAGCTCTAACATTCATTGGACCACAAAGGTCTGAATGTATAAGCTACAAGGCTTCCTTGGCTCTGTAACCTTTTCCAGTAAAAGGTCGTTTAGTCATCTTGACTTCGAGGCATGATTCACATCTCGGTAAGGAGTTTTCTTCCAAACTCTTTAGAAGTCCACTTTGCACCAACTTCTCAATCCTATTGAGGTTGATGTGACCTAACCTAAAATGCCAAAGATGGGCGTGTTCCTTTGAAGAAACCTTTGGTCTTTTAGCTGTTGTTGCCGTACTGAACATTTCAGTGTTGAACAAGACTTTTATGACTAACGACCTTAGTACATATAAGTTATTTTCCATTGAATCATAACCAATCTCCATTCCATTCTTGAAAATAAACACTTTATTCTCAGAAAAGGAGACGGGGTATCCTTGTTCAATGAGACAAGAAATCGAGATTAAGTTCCTCTTAATATGAGGAACTACAAAAACATTATCCAATAACGGATAACATTTCATGTCAACAAATAACTTCAGCCTACCTACAGCAACAGCTGAAACAACCTCACCAATACCGACTCGAAAAGTCATCTCTCCCTGTGGCAATGTTTGCCAAGAACTAAATCCTTGGTAAGAGGAACTGACATGATTGGTAGTAGTAGAATCAAGGATTCAGGCAGAATCATCATTCTCTACCAGACACTTCTCTAAGACTAATAAATCATATTTACTATCTTGTCTCCTCTTTTGGAGAGTAGTGGGATGGAGGTCGTTTGCCACAAATTTCGTTTCACACGATTCTTTCCACTGTAAATAATTGGTCATTATCAAAATATTTAAACGGAAATACTAACGAGTTGCTGAAAAGAAAAACACATTGACCTAAGTTAGGTTTTAAGAAAATACCCGTTGTAAAACAAAACAAAATCCAATAAGGGTTTAGCAAAACTAACATGAATCCCGTGTGACATCTAGTTTCGCAATGATGCTTCAAAGGTTTAGGACAAAAGTCGCTGGAGGGAGGTTAGTTATCCTTCCTTTAAATTGAGAAGTTCTCAACCAGTCATTAATATCAGAACAACTTTTGCTCCTATAACAACTAGCCATCATTGATTTGGCCAAGAGATCATTAACTTACTTGTGACCCGCCATTTTAAGCCCTAGAGGTCCATCCCAAAAGGCCAATCCAAAGGGAAAAAATCTGATTGGGGCAAAACCTAAAGCAATCCTATCCATTTTTGGAGTTTACCTTGATATTGACTAACTGCACAAAACCCATTCGAAGAGGGACGCTCCGAAGGTGACACGAGGGCATACAGAATGATCTCACGGTGTGAACCAATGACAGAGACCATAGGACGTGTTAACACACACCCTTTACCCACTTACTATGAACACTCTCTCCATTCACCTTGATATTGACTCATGCAAATAGCATCCAAAGGGGGATGCATCCTGGGCATCACGAGGCCAAGCATGAATCTCACGGTGTGAATATACAGGGAGAAACGTGAGTGGAATCATAGACATATCTGATACGCCTCTTCCTCCCATTGAGTATTTTATGACCTAGGGTTTAGCTTACTTAGAAAAAACACGGCTAAGAATTTTAACTAAGTGACTTTTAGGTTTGCCCAAGAATAACTTTTACCTCGGATAGTTAAACAACTTTTGATCATCATCCATGAAACACTTTAACGAAGTCTTTGACCAAATCGTCGCATGCTTGTTGAAAATCTATCTAATTCACCTTTCCAGGTAGGTTCCCAGGTAGGAGTGTTACATTTTCGTCAACTTAAGAACCCCAGCCTAGCCAGAACCTGCCTTAGACAAAAGGTCCTTATAGATAGGTTTACAACAAATTTAATCTTTTATTCCAACCAATTTAATCCTATTAAACCGATTTAAAAAGATTAATCTAGGTTACTAAACTCTTTAAAACCACTTGAACTTAGGTCTATCTCAATCCAATTTTAAAACCCTTTTAAAAAACTTGAGTTCACCCTAAGTCCGCATGCAACTCTGAATTATTGATTTTAGGTCTAATTTTCTTTATAACACTTATAAATGGAAACGCAACGCACTGCTAAGCTAACACATGCAGTGCATTCATAACGGTTCTCAACGGCTTAAGTGTCATGCTCAATGCATTATCCATTCATTGCCACTTCTTTTATATAACACTTATACAAAACAACAATGAAACAAGCAAAACATGCTTCCATTCACCCTTAGACTATAACATTTATAATAAAAGGATGATGCATGATAATGCTCACTGCATGCAAAATATAACCCTTATATTTCATGATGCATGCACATGCTTTCAAGTAATTTCTTCATACTTGATTATAATAATTATAATACATGATGCATGAATAATTGCACAACTTAAGGTGGGTTTTAAACTATATGACAAACACTTTGGCATATAAGTACCATACATCACATGTATAAACAACCAAAGTTGATGAACCGGGTAAAATTGCCTTAAAAACACAAAAGGAAAGCTAACTATTACAAAGACAAGGAGTCTTCGGTTCAAACAGGCGAACCGGGTCTTGAACCGCTCGACAAAACATCGCTTTTCCAACCATCGTGTATTAAGCACCCCACGATCATCTACACGATAAAACAAAATTTTTGCTCTATCGCTTACCAGCACTCCCAGAGTTAAATGATCGTTTAGCATTGACTACACGATGGTCTAGAAAAATCCAAACGATCGTTTAGCTATTACTACATGATCGTGTACCTTTACAAAGCGATGAAGCCTGAAGTACACGATCCTTAGCACGCTTCGTATAACGCCTGCCTTTCGCGATCGTCTAAGCGACTACATGCCTAGAAGCACCATCGCCTAAGCGATCGCTTAGCTAGCGCCTCCGTATCGCATACGTGCGATCGCATAGGTAGTAACAAAGCGATGAAGATTTCTAACTACATGATTGTCCAGCGAGCGCCTTCTACTAAACGATGAGCATCGCATGCTCCCTCTACGATCGTCTATCTCTAGCGCCTATGCGATCGGGCAACCAACGCTACGCGATATGGTAAACAATTTATCCCATCGCTTAGCATTAGCTAAACGATCGTTTAGAAGATACTACATAGTACCAATTGAAGGAAATCGGATCTGAGATTTCCATGAGCAGCGGAACAAGATTATTCCAAATCACAATCATAAATGAACATAACATCTACAATCAACATCAAACAAACGGTTATACAATTCATACATAAATTACAGCATGAAAAACTCAAATGCACAAAGGAAAAAACTGTACGAATAATTACAGATGATTATCCACGCTCCGTTGCGCACGACCGCTCACACAACAACAACTTCGAATGCTCGATCTACACGACTGCAACACAGCACAAACACTTCGCGCTCATCCTCAACGATCGCCTCGACCATGAACTCCTCAGCAATAGCACGAACACCGCGCTCGTTCTCAGTGATCGCCTCGGTCACGAAGTCCTCCGTAACAGTGCGAATGGCCTCCAAAAAATCTCGACGGTGTCGAGTTGAGTCTGACACCACCAACAAGGCTACCTTGGTATTCTCGGTGTGAGAATCCAAAGGGCGGACTCTGTTCGGACTTGAATGAGGCAGACGGAGGAGGAAACACCGATCGTGTACTCGACTAGGCAAGTGGGAGATGGCGGAGATCTATCGTATAGGTCGATGCCCAATCATTTAAATAAAGCTATGCGATCGTCTAGCAATGATCGTTTAACTCATCGTTTAGCTCGGTCTGTTGCCTACGAACTATAACGATCGTTTACTTTGGGCAAGCGATCGTTTAGCAAAACTATGTGATCGTTTAGTAAATACTGCACGATCGTTTAGCTCGCCCAACCGTTGTTTGGTAAATTTGTATTTACTTGACGACTCTATGAGTTTCTTTTGCGCGAGAGAGAAAACTCAAAACTTTTTGCCAATTTTTAAATATTTTTTTACAAAATAGGAAAACCACTTTCCTTTTAAACTCACGTTACCATGAATTCAATAACCACCCACTCACTTGGTTATTTAAAAGAAAAGAATTAATTAATCAAATATTAATATTGTTATAAATATAAATGATAACCAACTTAATCATACTATATTTATAACCTATAGTTTTAATATTTCATCTCATGAAACCTATGAACCATAGTTCTTTTTCTATTCCATGGTACTTAATGTAAATCTCATTTACATCAATCCTCCACTAGATGTATCTTATACATCATACCGATTATATCATATATAATCAAAATACCTCTTGTCAATTTGAACATTTCAAATCAACACCAAGAACTGATCCTCAACTGAATCCATTAAGCTACTAAGGGGACCTCATGGACCTGTAACTCGAAGCTCCAACGGTACATGAATAACTGACTAAACTCTATAGTCATGAGATCCACCATCCGTTAACTTCCAGGCACTCCAGTAAAGATCGACAGCTGAACTCTCCTTACCACAAATATATTATGTGTCCATCTTAACCAATCAACAGTGCGACAACCCTTCACAGATCGCTCGTAAGTACAGCTGTGCCAATAACCGTTATGCCCCTATAGTTACATCTGTCTCCTTATGTACCACTAATTCCTCTAATGAACATAAGATATAGTCCTACTATGACTGAGTCCTCTCTTCCAAAGAGAAACTGTGGCCACTATATTCAAGCCCCAGAATCAGCCCTTAAGGAAGCAATCTCTCTACTTATCCCTGCTTCGAGAAATTAGTGAATTCCATCTTGTGGATTGAGTTCACAGCTCCCAGATCAAACAAGTCCCCAAAAAGGTAGACATGTTGAGTTGGCAATCTGGCCACTCTCACCCATACAAATCAAAGGACCGCCCTCAAAGGTAGGAGTTCTCAAAACACTCAAGATTGAGGTCGTGTCATCTATGGTCGTTTAAGTGAGATGTAAGTCTCTAGTATCAATGGTGTTATATACAGAGTCTAATTATCTCGTGGTCCAGGTCTTATACAAACTCTTTGTATAGGACAGCCTCGCTCACACGTCTCCACATGAATAGTCAGGATCTACCATCTATAGTAGTTTACAACACTTACAAACCTCTACAAAGTGGGTCGTATCCGTAGTGTCACCAGGATCAGGTATCCCACCTTAATCCTTATACTACAGACCTATTTAGGTTATCACTCAAGGCAGGATCCACTTGTATATCACATATACATGCTTAAGTTCAATCTCCTTTATTTATTGCATGACTTTCATGCAAAGGAATTGCTGCATGAATTGCACCTCATGCTTGGAAGATTGACTCAAGATTATGGTGGAATATGTGTGAGCTAGTTGAATAGAAAGTGGAAAAAATTTTATTAAAAAATTAATTATTGAATTAATTTTTTAAAATTAATAAAGATTTAAAATTTGAAAATTGATTTTAGAAATCAATTACAAAATCAAAACTGAAATGTGGAAAAATCCCACTTTTTGCCAAATGAGAAAGTTGTTAGCTAATACTCAAGATTACTTAATATGTTCATTAAATAGTCTAAAATTTATTGCTCTTTAATTTGTTACCCACATATAAATTATTATGAAAATAATTCCAACATTTAACTGCTAATAAATGATATTTTGCCACACTAATTACAAGTTATTATTCTTAAGATAGGTAAGAATCTAATATATATTTTCATATATGGTCAACAATTTCCCTTTTGGAATGTTTGCTATCGTGGCTTATCCTGATTTGTTCTAGCTCTTTATGGGTTGTTTAGGTGGAGACCTATATTTTACAAGGTCGGAATATTTAGGTGACTTGTCCCTCTAATTCTTTGTTATGGTGTTGAAGGGCTATCATCCCATTCTTAGAATAGTGTGCAGTCCTTAGTTTAGTTTTTTATTGGACCAGTTGTCTCTAATTTGTTTGGTTTGATCCTTGGTTGAATAAGAACTCTATTTTCCTACAACAAAGTAGTAGAATATATGGTTATTTCATATGCGAGTAGTTCATTTCATGTGAATGTTTATGATTTCCTTCGTCTAGATGGGTCTTTGTAGTAGAATATGGTGGTTACGATTGGGTAAGGAGATCGTGTGACCTAATTCCCTTGTTAGTTTGGAGTCTTTTTGGTCACTAGTGCCTAGAGGTTGTTGCTTCCTAAGCAACCTAAAATACCTTGGTCTCTAGCCTCCTTTGCTATGGAGGTAATAATCCATATGTTCTTTCATTCCTTAGCTTGTTATGTGGAATTATTTAGAGATGTAAGATCGTATTAACTATTGGCATTCTGATATTCTTAGTGCTCGTGTTCTTTGCATTGAGGGGATTTAGTTTCGAGACCATTTATTCTTTGAATGTCCCTTTAACCAAACTATTTGGAGGAATTTGCTTCTATGAGTGGTTGCTCCCATAAAATCTCACATTTTGGCGTAGAGTTTGACTGAATGTATCATTTTAGTGAAGTCAATAGGATAGAAAAGTTTGGAGATTTGTAGCCTGGTGTTTTGTATTTATCATATTTGGAGAGAGTGTATAATCTTTGTATCCATTGTTTGTCAGATCGTTCGATTTGATGTATTCTCATATTGTTCCAAGTGACTTAGACTTTTATTAAGGGGATTCATATTGGTTCTCCCCGTTGTGAGATGTTTCATTGACTTGTGGTGTGCGGAGGTGAGTTTGGTTGTTTTCTCTATCCTTTGCTTATAGTTCTTGCAGTTTTGTTTTATTTGTGCTTCGACTTTAGGTAATGATTTTTTTTTTTAATTAATGAAAGAAAGTAGGTTAAATAGTCATAAAGATAGACTTTTAATTATAGAACTCATGGGAAGGATTAAATTTCTAATATTTTACTTAGACTGATCATTAGTTAGTGTCTCAAACTAAGTATTGGCTTCGTATAGAGTTGGAAGTTGAGCTCCTCATCATAGGGCAAAGATTTGAACATTTACAAATTGAGATGGCCTTAAATTATGGTGTTTTTCTTTTGGAAGATTAATGGTTTACTATTTGAACATACAAACAAGATCTCAAATTGAATGAAAAGTCAAAGAGATTCTTAATAGCATTTTAAAATACACAAAATTGTTTCATAAATCACAAAACTCATTAATGAAATCTCATAAATAAAAAATAAAGCATGATTTAACTTTTTAAAAAAATTAATTTGATGAAGAAAATTAAAATAATGATATCTTGATCATCATGATAAAATATGCGAAGGATTTGAGATAGCATATTTAGAAAAATCATGAACACTCCACCAAAAACTAAAAATTTGAGAATTCTAAACATGAACAAGTCAATTTAGACACGTACAAGTAAAACCCAATAGTTAGATCGGTTGTATAAACAAAAATATGGAAGAAAAATGATTTATTTATAAGGTATAGGCCAAGGTTTGGTGCATAGTATGTGTCAACTTGGATAGGAAGAAATCAAAATTGAAGGAATTAGGGAATATCCGAATTCCCTCAAGCGCCCATTCTGTTTAGGGTAAGCGTAAGTTGAATGTAATTGAAAATTCCAAAACCTGGATTCGATTTTTCATTCTCTTTAACGCTCGCAAAACTTGGAACATTGTCATGAACAACACACACAACCTCCATAACCTTCTTTCTTTTTCTTTTTCTTTCTTTCTTGTTCTTCCTTGTGTTTCTCTGACTTGGGTTTTCTTTTAATCCGTCAAACTCTTCTTTCCGAGACCTCGGACCTTAAATCTGCATACCAATCCAACGCAACCCTTTTTCTCTTCTTTTCTGTATCTGCAATCTGACCAATATACCGCAAATTTCATCTTCTTTATTGGGGTTTTCTTCTTCCAGGTATAACTACTGCTTCTTTTCATTTCTTTCTTATTCTTTTGCAATGCTGGCTCAATACATTTTCCACCCATTTCATAATTTTTCCTTATTCTTCAACAGTTCTTGGAATTTTCTGTCTGAATCTTGGCGTTCTTTATCACCCACTTTTTCTTCTGTTGAATGCCAATTGGCGATGTAATTTATTCTTTCCTCCCCCAGTTTGCGGATGTTTGAGTAAATGACACGATTATGAGTTCAGTCGAGTTTTTATATTGTTTTCCCCTTTGGTAAAATTTAGGTTTTGCTATAATTTGTGATTGTGTATTGAGATTAGATGATGGGTTTAAATTGATTTTTGTATACGTTAGGTTGTTGGCTAGAATTTCCTTGATATTAGAGTCTGAGCAGTTTAATTCATGCGGATATAGCCTGGAAATTTGAAGCCATTCAGGCAGTTTAGGTGCAGGGTCTGGGGATCATGCACAATTGATGGAGCTTGGTACCGCATTATCAAAATGGGTTGTTGAGTTAATACTCTATTCTGTTTAGTTTGAGTGAGAGAGTTTTGATCAGAAGTCTCCTGCCTTGACTGGCATCAGTACCTCCTACTAGTCTGTTTATCAGTGCCTAGATGCCAATTTCAAGCTTAATTCTCTAGACCCGAGGTTTTATCAAGTCTTCTTCTTCTTCCTGGTTACTAAAAGGTCTCTACATTGTCTTTGAACCTTCAAATGGTTTTTGTGGAAAATCCTTACATCCTAAGAAATAAGTTCCATAATCATGTCTTGTTTGTTCATTGATTCTATCCAGATTTTCTCTACCCTAGGAATTGACATATTTTGGCTTATCTCTTTCTCTTCATTATTGAAGCAGACTAAGGAAAAGCTGAAACATTTAAGAAAGGGATGTTCCCCCTCTTATTCTTCAAATTAAGTAGGAGAGAAGATGAGGTCGTCTTCATTTAATTTGCCTAAATCTTCAATAGTTTTCTTAGCTATATGATGGCAATCTTTTGGTCTCCTTGCAGCCTTTTCACTCATATACATTATACTCTGTTTGGAGGGTTCTTTGAAACTATTATTTTCAACTTTTAATTTTTTACTAGTTCTTAAAATGTGTATTTTTAGTTTCAACTATGAACTGGGAACTCCTAGATGATGTATGTAATTACATTATAAGAGGTCTGATCTTGTTTCTAGAACCAGAAATCTTCCATCTTGGAAGAGTTTGGCAGAGGGGATACAAGTCGAGTTTAGAATGATATCATCATATAAAGATACTAGTGTAGGGAGGATGAGATGTTAGATAATTAGTTAACTTTTATATAGTCAAATTATTAATTTTTGGTTGATTTTCTTTTTTATTCATTTGTTACTTAGTACATTTATCAATTGTAAGGGTTTTAGAGAATGTTCTCTCACAATTTGAAGATGATTCTTCTTTGTTCATGGGATGGATTCCCTTATTGTTCTTGGTCATTAGTTACCTAATTTTTTTGCATCAAAGAATGTTTTTGAACCTACATTGAAATTAAGGATTCAAAGTTGCATGACCTTCATTTCAAAAAAAAAAAAAAGAAAAGAAAATGTCCAACCATAGTCGTTTATCAATTTTCCATACTTGCAGGTGTTTATTATCTAAATTTTGATACCTTGTTACCTTGTTCTTTCTTAAACTTTTGTCTTGCATGTATTATCTAATTTCTTTCTCATCTCTCTCTCTCCACACACCCCCCCCCCCCCCCCCCCAAAAAAAAAAAAAAAAAAAGAAAGTATTCACTAATCTCTTAGTATCCTGCTACTTTGGTTTCCATTTCTTTTACATATATAATCTTATTGACTTAAGTAATGATTGTACAGTCATTCGTTAATTGGAAATTTGAAATATCACAGATTGTAGTTTTTCTTCGGACTTTGTAGCTAAAGCTCATATACAAGTTTATCATTTGCACAATTTGATGGGTTGATGGTAAGCTTATTGGTTAATAGGTAAACTTGGGTACTAGAAACTTTATACAATGTATTTACTTGGAAATTTTCCTTGTGGCTTTTTTTCCTTATTTTTCCAAATGTCTTTATCAGGAAAAAGGACACCCATTATTGCTGGGAATGAGATTGCTTCTTTCTAATTGTTGGCCATTTATTGGTTGATTTCAGATTCACATTATAGTTTTGTTGGAGATTGGAATACTGATTAGGTTAATCATATCATAATTATACACCCTTTTTTTTCATTTGATTGTTTATTCGAACAGTTTTTCTTATTTCTGTATGGTTAAGGCCTTCTTAGTTTTGGAATTTATATCCATCTCTCATTTACCGTCTAGTTGCCTCTTATAATGACTTTGTTCATAGACACATTGTAAGAGTACATCAATCTCCATGTTGTGTGATGAATGTCGTTTTAAGGGTTAAAAATTCAATTTTCAGTATGCGAAAAGATGATTTCTTGTCATCTCCTAAATCGTTAATTAATGTTGAATAGTGATGCTTTCGTTTTGTATTTGCATTCAAACTGTGAGAAGGTATTTGTTTTGTTCTCTAACGTTTGAATATTCTTGGCATATCAGGTTACTTGCTTCCTGAATAAGAAACAACCTGTGGTGGATAATCATCAGAAACGAATGAAAAGTGATTATGTCTGAACTGATTGACGGTCTCCCGGACGCTGTTGCCCTTAGGTGCCTTGCACGTGTTCCCTTCCACCTCTACCCAAAATTGGAGCTTGTTTCTCACTCCTGGCAAGCTGCCATTCGTAGTGCTGAACTGTTTAGAGTTCGACAGGAGATTGGATCATCAGAAGATCTATTATGCGTATGTGCATTTGAACCTGAGAATCTATGGCAGCTTTATGACCCCCTCAGAGACCTTTGGATAACAATTCCTGTACTTCCATCGAAAATTAGGCATCTTGCACACTTTGGTGCCGTCTCCACTGCTGGAAAGTTGTTTGTGCTGGGTGGTGGCAGTGATGCTGTTGATCCGTTAACTGGTGATCAAGATAGGAACTTTGCAACCAATGAGGTGTGGTCATATGATCCTGTAATACGTCGGTGGTCTCAACGTGCATCAATGCTTGTACCACGTGCCATGTTTGCATGCTGTGTTTTGGATGGAAAGATTGTTGTTGCGGGTGGTTTTACTAGCTGCAGAAAATCAATTTCTCTGGCAGAAATGTACGATCCTGATAAAGACGTTTGGATTTCCCTGCCTGATCTACACCGTACTCACAGTTCTGCTTGCACAGGGGTAGTGATTGGAGGGGAGTTGCACGTCTTGCACAAGGGATTATCAGCAGTTCAAATTTTCGATAGCCTGCGGCTTGGATGGAGGGTTATAGATTATGGTTGGCCCCAAGGCCCAATGGCTGTTATTCAGGGTTCACTTTATGTGATGAGTCATGGACAAATTTTCAAGTACCACGGAGAAGCAAAAACAGTTAAAAAAGTTGTAGTTTCAGCATCCGAATTTCGCCAACGAATAGGGTTTGCAATGATTGGTTTGAGAGATGAAATTTACGTGATCGGAGGGGATATTGGTCCCGATCGTTTGAATTGGCACGTCAAGCCAACGTCGGATGTTGACATATTAACAACAGGAGGCGAGAGGCCCACATGGCGACATGCTGCCTCGATGACAAGATGCCGTGGGGCAATTCGAGGATGTGCTCAGTTGAGAATTTAGGACTTTACATTCGTTATTGTGTTTGTACCATGTAATTGAATTGTATTTTGGGTCTGAAATCCCTCCTACTGGCTGCCTCTTTTTGTAATCTTTGGTCTTTGATGTTAATTCTAGGGGTATATGTTGATGGATGACTCCTGGAATTTGGATCACATCGGAACGGTCTACAATCTGATAGTACATGAATATTACGAATTAGTATGATGGGAGGGTCAAATTTTCATTTCTAAATACTTGAATGGAGAAGAATGATTTGTTGGCATCCATATGTTCTTCCTTCCCCAGCTTTGTTTCATACTTTAGGCAATAGCTTGTATCTTCTTACACATTACAATTGATCAAGGCCTAAAACTTCTTCACACTGTTAGGTATCCATCAAGATCTCTCTCCTCCATATCAAGCTACCCAATGTTATAATGTCAATCCTACTTCCATTTTCAAATATTTGGTCATTTCAAACGTCTTAAAATGAAAAACATTCCCCCTCCTTTTGGGGGTGGGATCATGTTACTATCATAGTAGTAGTAGAGTAAGACTCTTCTTAAAGGCGAAAGAGAGTGACAGTCTATGGTGAAGATGTCCTGTTGTATGGTTATTGGTACTCTTTTAATCATACCATATCATTCATACATATGGATAGGTGGATGGATGATTTACTTTATTTATATCCATTTATCTTGATTCTATTTAAATTTCGCCAATGGCAGAAAATTTCCACCTATTGCTACCCATTCCAATACCAATTTTCGTTGTTGGTAATGCTTTGTTTACTCAAAGGGAGAAAGGAAATCAACAGATACTAAATAAAGAAGTCGTGTGAGATCACAAGTTACATGCTTATCTGTAGAGAACGACTTCCTTTTTATAATTCTGTGTGGATCCTACCAACTTACCATTTAAACTATTGATTATATAATTAACAGCAATCAAATGACGTGGATTGGATAATTTTCTTTTCACAAACAATGTTAAATTTTCATTCAAGGGGTAAGTCATCGTAACAGTAAGTACGACTGGCAAAGATGGTAAAACGTTTCTTATACCCCTAACCTTGCAATTTTTATCATCATAAATTTTAAGTTTCATGTTCCAATGAACTTCTGTTTTAGAAAGGCTATTAAGTTTTCACTTCTGTGGCAAAGCTTGTACGATTTCACTTCTGCAGTGCACAAACTATTCAATACATAAACAAGCCAACAAGCTGAAATAACATAAACATTACAATATTTGCTTCACTTTCTGGAATTGCAATGATAAACATTGCCCTTCAAAACAGAAAGTCAAGGCAATTACCATCCAAACTGATATGAAAACAAAGAAACTAAAAAGAGATAAGGCTCCAACGACCAACAGTAGGACTCTGACGGTGTACAGCTTTCAAATACAATGATAAACAAACACAAACGGGACCCAGGCTTCTAAGAAGAAAACTCGCAAACCAACCATGCCACTGAAACCGTCACCTGAACTGTTCACCCTTAAGTTTTCTGCTCCATGGAAACAAGGAAAGTGAACAACCGAACAAATATATATTGAAAACAGAGGAAGTTAACAATATAAAAAGCTTACCTTACATACCGTTCTGCTCCATGTGGTCAATGATCTCGTGGAAGGCGATGAACCTTGCAAAAACCAGTAAGAAAGTTCCATACTAGACAGGTACACAGATGATAAAACCAAGAGGTAATGAACACAGGAAAATGCTACACGGAGTAATTTGAAAGAAGAAAACTAGAAAGTCAACTATCACTATCCTATCCCACCTTTTCTTTCAAAAAAAACTGAAAAGGCAGCTGAAAAGGAATATTTCCTTCATAGTGTGCAGGCAAAGGAGTGAAGCTACAAGATTTAGATGAGGTATGAGAAAAAGAAAGGGATTGAGAGTGTTAAGAAAAGGAGAGATTTAACTGTCGAATAACCAATTCATCAGGGACAAGGAACCTAACCAATAAGTCATCAGACTATCTATGTAAGAAGGATAGCAGCTAAACGGAGAATATGTAAGGAATGAATGGAAAGAATGAAACAGAAACCTACAGAAATTAAAAAAAGCATTAGATTGGGTTCCTACAGTATGATACAAATTACATGACTACTTAAACTCTAGAATGGAATGGAGGCTAAGAATCTGGTAAAGACATGATGGCCAGAACAGAGATAATAGCCAGCAGATCCATGACTGCTCTTAGTAATGTTCATATGAAGCAAGATGGAAAATAGCCAGCAGATTCCTACAGTGCAGAATGAAGATTTCATTCACTACAACATTAAAGTTCACCAACAGCCTACTTCTGTCTTCCCAATATCTTTGGATTTAATCTGTGTTGCTATCACACCCTATCTTGTCTTTGTCTGCAAAAACCAAATCATGTTCTGCATTACCACAGATTAAGGTGCAACATCTGAATATTAGTTGAAAGCATCAGAGTCCATAGCTGCGATTGAAGGATGTACACCAGCACTGAAAACCAAGGATACTCGTGACTGTCCTCACTAACCAATTTATTGATTCTATATACAAACTGAAACTAACCGGCTCACAGAGTAAGCCTATTTACAGGAGCTTGATGCTCCCTGAAGTTCATTCATTGTCAACATCGAGATTAAGAATGCGACGCAGAGTCTTAGTCGCAGAGTCATCACTATGAAAGAAAAATCTGGAGGAAAAGTTTTGGTCTCGAGTTGGGGATGGAGGCGCAGACTTAGCAGATGGATGATGCATTTCAAATTCAGGGGCAGAACGAGGCAATTCCAATGAGGTGGTTCTCTTAGCAACTGAAAATTTGGGAATGGGTAGTGAACTTGGAGGTGGTGAATTGGAGTAAGTGGGTCCAGCCCAAAGCTCAGACAACGAGAAACTCCTGTCACAGAATTCTTCATGGAAAGCACTATTCTTGTTTGAGAATTTCGGTTTGATAGGAATTGGAGCACTTCTCACAGTAGCAAGTTGTTTTCTATTTTCTGAGTTGGAACTTAAACAAGCTGGGGGTGTTCTAGGAGAAGACGGGTAGACATGTTTGGTTTCAGAGGTACAAGCCTTCAAAGGAGTTGGAAGGATACCAGCTCCGGACTGGAAACTCCTACAATTCATCCCTCTGAAGTCTCGGGATGGGAGTGATCCAAATCGAGCTGGGCCATGCGGCTTGACCCGATCATAGTATTGGTTCCTATGCTGCTCAATAACAACCACTGCTTCCATAGCAAAATAACTTCAAGTCAAAGTATGTATCCAGTTTTAAGTTAAAAGAACACGATTTCAGTTTCACCCAGTAGATCCAACTTCTACAACTCAACACAAAGCTGATATAACTATACTAAAAGTCACAACCTTTGGAACAACCCTAGTTTATCTCTTCCACGCTAGATCCAAATCAAACCACGAAAAGTTATACCAAAGAAGATTCCACCTGTGCATCTGAAAAACAAAAACATAAAGAATGAAAATTTAGCCTTATCTAACCAGATCCAGAAATTAAAGCCATTTAATTGTAGGGAAAGACTTATTCAACCACAACCCAGAAAAAAAAATCAAAAAGACAAAACATCATAAAGAAAGTAAAGAGATCCAGAACCGTGAGAGAAAGAAAGAACCAAGCATCGACTCGAAGACTGATATACAGTGTTAAGAATAAAATTGTAAAAACATTTGAAGAAGAGAGTGAGAGATAAACGCACCGGAATTATGGAGGAAGTTCTTCTGTAAGATTTAAGATCTATAGAAATGAACCGTAAAGAAGATTTAGACTGAACTTCTTCGTCAACGAGCTCTACCGGCACTAATTTTTCCTATTGTTTTGGTATTTTTTTTTTGTATTTTTTGCTTTATTTTTGTTTTGCTTTTGTTTTTGTGTTTTTTTTTTTTTTTGGGAAGATTTTCTTCAGTTCAGATTAGAGTACTGCCATGGAAATGGAGATTGAGCCCCCAGTGAGGGTTTGAACCAAAATCGACGGATCTGAAATGATTTCAAAGTTGTATTTAAATATGGTGCCCAACCATCACGCTGGCCTTCTCTCTCCATGTATTCACATTTAGCCTTCTATATCATTAAATTTACCAAAGTACCACTTGTAATTCAATTATTAATAAAACATTAAAGGTTACAAATACCATTTTGGTTCTAATAAATCTTAAATTTATGCCCTAAAAGTTAAAGTGAGTTTAGTTAAGTGGTATTGGTTTACTTTCCGATTCAAGAGGCTAAAGGTTCAATCTCTCACTTTGTTGTTGTATTTAAAAAAAAAAAAAAACAGTCTCTTAAAATTGATCTTTATTTTATGTTGAACTAAAATTGATCAAACTCGAAGTATATAGATAAAAATAATATTTTAACCAAGATTAAACTATCCTTTTGGTCTTGTACTTAGTTTACCTATTTTTTAAATTTTATCGAAATTTTGTCTTAAAAAAAAAAAAAGAAGTTAAATTTTGTTGAAATTGGCAAATAGTAATAGATTTTTCATACAAAGTACACAATATGTAAACATTTTTTTCAAAATTTATAGGAAGAATACTAATAAATAATATGTTTTTTTAAAAAAGAAGAAGAAAATAGCAATAAGAAGTAAATTTAATATTTTTTGAAGGTACATGGACTAAAATTGGATATTTGAAAATATAAAGTATTCAAATTGAACAAATTCTATGGTATAATGATCAAAATAATATTTTAACCTTAAAAAGATTTAGGTTTAGTTATCAATTATCCTTCTAAACTTTGAAAAAGTTCTATTTCAATTCTTGAAATTTGAAGTTTATTTCAAAACAAATTTATAGGCTTTTATCATTAAATTTATAGAAAATTTTTTAGACAAATATACATTTTTATCCTTAGATTTTGGATCAGTTTTCATGTGATCTATAAGTTTCAAAAGGTTATACTTTTAAGCCTTTAACTTTTAGTTTGATTTCAATTTAATTCATATGTTTCAAAATATCACAATCTTACTATCGAGATTTGAGTTTTGTTTTAATTTAGTGCTTGGGTTTTAAGATTTACAGTTTTTACTTCAATTTTTCATTAATACTTTCTTTCAATATTTGACGTTAATATCTACAATTAATTTAAAATAATTATGAAGTAAAATTTTAAATGTGATTTTAGCAGCGATCATAAATATTGAAACTTAATTCATTAAAATTAAGTTTAATTCATTTTAATTAATTAATAAACATTAACACTAAAGATGAAAAATAGGCACTTAGATTAATCAAAGTTAAAAATGTAAAACTTGAAACCTTTAGACTAAATGGAAACCAACCTCGACCAAAAAGGTATTTTTTTTTTCCAAATTTTGTTTGTATATACTTATACGATTAAACCTAAATACAAATATGGAAAATAAAATACAGATAAATGAAAACCACACTTATTGTCTTCTTTCTCCTTTCAATTTCGNTATATTCTGTATGTGGGTATGTGTTTAGATTATTTCTTCACTTATATAACACAAAGTATATATACAAATTTTTTTGCCATGAATTGAACAAATCGTCTTGGGTTATTTTGAAGGGGAAAAAAATCAATTTTCAATACTTAAAATGAAACTATGATTGAAGAAGGGATATATTTTATAATTAAACCTAAAATATATATTAAAATGAAAATTATAATGATGTGGATGTCTAATAATGGAGCTGAACGTCTGTGTTTGTATAATTATGGGGACTTGCATGCACGTTGTAATATGTTTAGGGTTGTTTAATTGAAATAATAAAAGATGAGGGATGCTTGCAAATATAATATTTTGATCCAAACTAATTGCACATGTAGCATTAACTAAAAAATATAGCAAATATAACCCAATTTGATTCCAGTCCATATAAAAAAAATTAAAAAGCTCATCAGCCCACTATCAAAACCGTGCATCCATATATTGATGATTCACCTTTCCAAAATTCCTAGCCAATTGATCTTCTTCAAATAGCGATCCCTAATCCACGATCAATATCAGGGTTTAATTTTTTTTTTTTCATTTTTTTGTTTAAAAAAAAAAAACTAACCTAATCGATCTTCTTCAAACAACGATCTTCATTTCCAATATTTGCCAAAACCCTAACATCTGCCAATCGAAAAAACTCCGACGTCTCCGTTTAACATCCGTCGTCGTTTTGATATTCTTCAAGCGCACTCGTCATTGATCGTTTGTCAACCCCTTTTACACTACTGCAGAAATTAGATTACTTGACATTTTTCCAGTGTCAAGTAAAGGATATACTTGACACTTATAAAAGTGTCAAGTATAGTATGATAACTTGACTCCGAAAAAACGTCAAGTAATATGTTTCTTGATACAATTTTCGTGTCAAGTAAGATAATACACTTGACATTGGTGGTATGTCAAGTTTATTCGTATGTCAAGTATAGTGTGATACTCTTTGACGTTTTTTATGTGTCAAGTATATGTTTTTTTGTTTTCAAATTAAATGCCTCAATCGATATTCTCATTTTCTACCTTGTATTCCTACAATACAATTACATCAAATAAATAAGCATTATACATTTAAGATCTATCAACTCAATATATTCACTAAAAATCCATATGTGCAACTAGGAACACTCCTCACAAATTACAACAATATTTCTCTTTCACATGTACATGCACAAAATAAAATCTCAACTATTGCTTTTGTATACAAAACTCAACTTTCAACAAACACAAAAGTGACAAATTGTTTAATAAATAACCTCTCAACAAAGTACATTATTTAATCTATACATGAGCTTTGAAGTCTAAAGATCGAGAACTAAGGGTCCGGCAAGCCATGTTTAAGCAAGTCAACCTACAAAATAGAATAAAGGGCGATAACATCAAATTTTAAAATATATAAATAAGTGTTAAAATACAACAACGTAATCCAACCTACGAAAAGTTCAATAATAATAGTTACAAAACGCAAATTCCAGCAATTATGTAACAATTCCAAAAGAGTTTCAAGGCCTTAATACCTATCAAAACGTCCAAACATCGTTAACTTTGTTAGATAGTGGCTCCAATCCCTTGAAATCTTTGAATTGAACATCAAAAATTGAAAATAACTCAATTATTAGACCAATACTTCAATGGGTAAAAAAGAACTATTAATACTAACCTCCAAACTTACCAAAACCTTGCCAAGATCGGTCTCAAACCTATTGGACAGCAACTCAACTCCTTCCAACACTTCAATCTAACACCAAAAAAGTGACAGGTATTATTAAGTTAATGTCAAAACTTATTGGGTGTTCAAAAATGTTCAAGTAAAACCACCAACACCAACCAAAATATTGTGGGCAACAATGGAACAAACCCAATATCCAACAACAAATAAGATATACCTCATATACTTACCGAAAATCTTACCAAAATCAATATCAACCTGTTGGACAGCACATTAATGTTCTCCAAATCTTGAATCTAAAGCCAAATGAGCATCAATCAATTTGGGTAAAAAAACTTATGGGTATTAAAAAATTTCCAAGAAACCCACTAAAGTAATTAAAACTTACCAAAACCTTACCCAAAAATACAAGATTCCAGCGAGATGGAGTATAGATCTAACCAGATAGAGTGAAGCCCACACTTGAATAGATCTGTTACAAAGCTATACTTCAACGAAGACGTGGATAACCTCGACAACGACAAGTGGATTTTGCTGGACCAACTTGACTGAAGTGACGGAAGCGGTTGGGGCGTTCGGCTACAGATCTGGGCGGGGTTGAAGCGACGGAAGCACTGGAAGCGTTCGGATCTAGATTTGGGCGCGGCTGAAGCGACAAAAGCGGTTGGGGGCGCTCGACTACAAATTTGGGCTGGGCTGAAGACTCGCGAACGACGTGCACAGCTAGCGCGACTGACGCAGCTGAGCAGACGACGAGGGAGAGGGCTAGTGCGGCTAAGCAGACGAGGGAATGAAAAACTCAATAACAGCGGCGCAAACGGAGGTGAGGAAGAATGAAGGCTGACGACGGATAGGGCTCTCGGGCGCACGGAAGAAGAAAAAAATTGGGGGGAAGGGGAAGGTCGTGAGTGGATGATGAAGGAGGAAAGAAAGAGTTTTTAATTTAAGAGAGGGAAATGAAAATGGGATTGGGAAATATTATTTTATTTGATAATTTTGGTATGAGAGAAACTAAATTTGAGAGGGAGGGAAACAAAAAATAAAGTCTCTACATGATTGCTGAGTAAAGTAAAGGAGGAGAGAAAAAGTTTTTAATTTGAAAGGGAAATGAAAAATAAAGTCTCTACACAATCGCTGAGTAAAAAACAAAGTCTCTACACGATCTCTTAGCTCTGCTACACGATCGCTAAGTAACACTAAACGATCACCCATAAACACCCCACGATCGCTTACCCAGAACTACACGATCGCTTACAAAACATTACACGATCGCTTAACACTTTCTATACGATCGCCTACTAAATGCTATACGATCGCCTACCAAAAGCTATACGATCACTGAGTAACATTAGATGATTGCCCACAAACACCCCACGATCGCTTACCCTGAACTACACGATCACTTACAAAATATTACACGATCGTTTACCAGTTTCTATATGATCGCCTACCAAATGCTATACAATCGCCTAACAAATGCTACACGATCGCTGAGTAACACTAGACGATCGTCTACAAATTCCCTACGAGCGCTTACCCAGAACTACACAATCTACAAAACATAACACGATCATTTACCAGTTTCTATATGATTGCCTACCAAATGCTACACGATCGTTGAGCTCTGCTACACGATCGCGGAGTAACACTAGATGATCACCCACAAACACCCGCTTACCCGAAACTACACGATAGCTTACAAAACATTACACGATCACTTACCAATTTCTATACGATCGCCTACCAAATGCTATACGATTGCCTACCAAAAGCTACACGATCGTTGAGTAACACTAGACGATCGCCCACAAACACCCCGCNGATCGCCTACCAAATGCTATACGATTGCCTACCAAAAGCTACACGATCGTTGAGTAACACTAGACGATCGCCCACAAACACCCCGCGATTGCTTACCCAGAACTACACAATTGCTTACAAAACATTAAACAATCGCTTACTATTTTCTATACGATCGCTTACCAAATACTATACGATCTCCTACTAAATGCTACACGATCGCTAAGCTCTGCTACACGATTGCTGAGTAACACTAGACGATCGCCCACAAACACCCCGTGAGCGCTTACATAGAACTACACGATCGCTTATAAAACATTACATGATCATTTACCAGTTTCTATACGACGCCTACCAAATGCTATACGATAACCTACCAAATTCTACACGATCGCTGAGTAACACTAGACGATCACCCACAAACACCTCCGCGATCGCTTACCCGGAACTACACGATCGCTTACAAAACATTACATGATCGCTTACCAGTTTCTATACAATCGCCTACTAAATGCTATACGATCGCCTACCAAATGCTACACGATCACTTAGCTCGGCTACACGATCAATTAGTAGAAGTAGATGATGAGCGACACATAATTGGAGGCCTATCAAATATCCGAAATATTCTGTCAATCTTCGCTTTTTTAACCCTTTTACCTGACACGAAAAAAATGTCAAGTAAAAACTTCTTATACTTGACACGTTTAAGACCTTATATTACTTGACACGAAAATCGTGTCAAGTAAAGGTTCGCGTGAAAATATCCGAAATATTCTGTCAATCTCCGCTTTTTTAACCCTTTTACTTGACACAAAAAAAATGTCAAGTAAGAGCTTCTTATACTTGACACGTGAAACGTGTCAAGTAAGACCTTATATTACTTGACACGAAAATCGTGTCAAGTAAAGGTTCGCATTAAAATATCTGAAATATTCCGTCAATCTCCGCTTTTTTAACTCTTTTACTTGATTTTTTTTGTCCACAATCATATTACTTGACTTTTTTTCCATAGAAATGTCAAGTAATTAAAAACTACAAGTGTCAAGTAATGTAGATTTTGTAGTAGTGTTAGTTTAGTGTGCTCTAGTATGTAATCTGATCACCTTGAATATTGGGGTTTGTGCCCTAAAGTCTCGTGTCCAGTAGTTTATAAAAAACTTTGTACGAATACTTGTGATGTGTAATATAAATGATATTTACTTCACTACTTGCTTTGCACATTTAGATGTTTTTTATTTTACCACAAACCAATAAACTTAATATCCCTGGTTATCTGTATGTAACTTAAGCATGTATGTGGTGATATATAAGTGGATCATTTCTTGAGTGATAACCAAAATGGTCTGTAGTATATGGATAGATGAGGGAAACCTTATCCTGGTAACGCTACGGATGCGGTCCGCTTTTTGGAATGGTCACAAGTGTTGTGACTTGTCACAGATGGTCTGATCCTGATCATTCGTGTAAGGGAGATGCAAGCGGGGGCATCCTATACAAAGAGTTTGTATAATATCTGACCATAAAGTGTTAACGTCTCATTATATAACACCGTTCATAACTGAGACTTCACTTCACTAGGATGACCATAGGTAACATGACCTCAATCTTGAGTGAGTTGGAAACTCCTGCCATTGACGGCGGTCCTTTGATTTGCATGGGTGCGAGTGGCCAGAACGCCGACTCAAACTTACCATTTTGGGGATTCGTCTGATTTGAGAGTTGGGAACTCAGCTTCACAAGATGGAGTTCACTCTTTCCCCAAAGTATGGGTAAGTAGATAGATTACTCTCTTAAGGGCTAATCCCGAGACTTAAACGATGTGGCGCCATACATCTCATGGCTCGAGAGGTGTTCACACATAGCAGAACTATGTTGTATTGTTCATTAGAGGGATTAGTGATACTTAAGGAGGAAGATGTAATTATAGGGGCAAAACAGTAAATTGGCCTATTGTAATTACGAGCATCTATGAAGGGTCATCGTACTGATGATTAGTTATATCCAATGGATATAGAAATATATCTATGGCAAGAAGAGTTCAACTGTCGGTCTTTAGTGGAGTGCCTGGCAGTTAACGGATGGTGGATATCGTGACTAAAGAGTTTAGTCAGCTATTCACGTACCATTGGAGCTTCGAGCCATAAGTCCATAAGGTCCCCTTGGTAGCTTGGATAGAAGTTGAGAGCTAGTTTTTGGGTCAATTTGAAATGTTCAAATTGACAAGAGGAAATTCGATTATATATGATATAATTAAATGAGTTAATTAAATATGATATAATTAACTTTATGTATGAGATACGTTAATTTGGAGGAAAATAGATATAAATATGATTTATATCTAGTAGAAGAAAATATTATGATTAATATATGATATCAATTATATGTTATGAATATGATAAGATCACATTCACTGGACAGTTATAAAGGAAATAGGAAGGCGCCTCTTCTGTTCTAAATCATAGATGAGTGCATTATAAATAGCTGACGATGTGTTGATATCGATGTGCGCAGACATTGTGAAAAGATAGTGTCATCGTTTAGAAAATCAGTGCCTATATGATAGTGACTACAGGATCGCTTACATATACAATATTGCTAAACGATCGCATACCGATTACACCGTCGCACGCTATTATCTAAATGATCGTTTAGCTCCTGATATTTACTAAACAATCGTATAGACGATTGCTTAGTTTTTTCTATGTGATCGTTTGAACGATCGCTCACCCTTTTCCTACACGATCGTTTACGTTTTCCTACACGATCGTTTAGACGATCGCTTACTTTTCCTACACGATTGTATACTTCACCTAAATGATCAAGCATCTTGTCTATGCGATAGACGACCGCATCTCCCACTTGCTTGATCGTTGTGTACGGTCTCTCTTTCTCTTTCCCTCTACCAAATTCGAACAAAGCCCACATTTTGGATTCTCATTCCAAGAATACTGAGGGCTCTGAGTGGTGTTGTCTTCTTCATTTCCTTCTGTGTAAGTGGTGATTGTTCGAGTAGACGGTTGGGCATCAGATTCGCTATGAAGAAGAAATCTTCATCTGGTATGATTTCTTGATCTCTTTAGCATTATGAAAGTATGTTTGAATGTATATGCGGTAATTCTGTCACAATGAATTGGAAAGATCTACTTCCGCTTATAGGAACTCTTGAATAATAAGTGTATCAATGATAGAAATCTACTTCAATAGGTTTAGGTACCTTAAACTTCAATAGGCTTAAAATCGGTGATAGAAATCTATCTGTTTTTTGTTTTTTGATTAGGGTACTTTAAACTTCAACAGCCTTAAAGAATGTTGATAGAAATCTATTTGTTTTTTGTTTTTTATTTTTCAATAGACTACAGTACCTTAAACTTCAATAGACTTCAATAGGTTTGAAATCAGTGATAGAAATCTATATGTCCTTTGTTTTATTATTAGGGTACTTTAGACGTTAATAGAGTGAAAGAATGTTGATAGAAATCTATTTGTTTTTTGTTTTTGTTTTTGTTTTTTTGCTTTTTGATTGGGGCCCATCGGTGATAGAAATTTTTTTGTTTTTTGTTTTTCAATAGGCTTGGGGTATTTTAAACTTCAATAGGCTTGAAATCGGTGATTGAAATATTTGTCTTTTGTTTTTTGATTGGGATACTTTAAACTTCCATAGGCTTGAAAAATGTTGAAACATTTGTTTTTTTTTCATGAAATGTAAGTAAATGCATAGTTTTACCTTTTTTTTTTTTCTTTTTTGTTAGAGTCTATCTGTGATAAGTTTCTATCACTAATATACTTGATAGTTGTTGAATTTATTTTCATGCATTGTAATTAAATGCATAATTTCATTACTTTTTTTGTTTTTTTATTAGGGTCTGTTAATGATAGGTTTCTATCACTGATAGCGCTGAAGCATGTTGGATTTATTGATTAGAGTCTATCGATGATAAGTTTCTATCACTAATAGACTTGAAGTGATGAAGTCATGTGATAGGTATCACTGATAGACTTCACTACTTCAAGTCTATCGGTGATGAGTTTATCACTGATAGACTTCACTACTTCAAATCTATCAGTTCTAAGCTCTATCACTGATAAATTTGAAGTGTTTAGTTTTTTTTTATTGAAGTGTTTATTACTATTTTAACAGATTGATAAGTGAAAGACAATTATGGAAAGCGAACAAAAAAAATGGGGGCAAAAAGAATCTTAGAACTTGAAGAATCATTGGCCTAATCTGTCAAGTTAGATAATGCAAATGACTAGAAGATTGTAAGAGAACTGAAGAATGCAAAGGACCAAAAGAATACAAAGGACTAGAAGAAAACTTCTCCAAAACAAACAAGACATTCTCCTAAAATCAAAGATTGTACCCCTAGTTTTGACTTAAAAATCTCTCATATGTAATAATGTAGTTGTGACTTAGTTTTGTGGATATTGTATTACTTTAATATTGTAGTTATTATAGTACCTTAGTTTTTGTGGATACTGTAATATTAGTGATAGAAAATATCTATGATAGACTTCACAGTGACAATAACTTCGTATGTAGTTGATTTTTTCATATAAATGTATAAAAAATATTGAATCGTTAGTTGAATCATTGCAAATTACATTCCTTTGTGCTTTCTATTTTAAAGTTCTAAGGACTAAACTCTTGTTATTATCTAATGAGTGCTGAAGTCTATTAGTGATAGACTAATGTCAGTGATAAACCAATATATGTGATAGAAATCACAATGGCATTACTTCAAATTGATGCTACTTTCTTTCATGTGTACTTGATTTTGTGTTTTTATTCTATAAAAATATGTTGGATCATTGAAAATTATGTACCTTTGTGCTTTCTACTGTGAAAAAGTTCCAAGGACTAAAACAAGTGGTATTCTTTAATGGATATGGAACAATATCAGTAATAGAATTCAATGACATTACTTCACATTGAATCAAAAGCAAATTGAATATATATATTACTAATAAAAATGGAGAAAAAAAATGTTCTAGATTCCTCAAGCAGAATGTTATGTTCTTATGAACAATATAACAACCACACCGATAGTAAAAAAGAAAATATTAGATCATTGTAAAAATGGTGGGCAAACACACGTTCACATCAATAACAATCACAATAGTAAATGCTACATCATTGTATAAATGGTGGAAATTTACACTTCTTACAATTGTGACCAACACAACGACAACGACTAAACTTTCTTTGACTTTTTTGCTCGTCAATTGATAATATTATTTGTTTTCGAGGTCGGCCTACCAGATGCTTAACAACTAGAAGTAATATATTCATGTCAGTACTTGTAGGCTTCCAATTACCATGGTTCCCAATTGAACAAACATAACGAGCATAACACGAAATCAAGGTATTTGAAAAAAAAAAATACTTAGAAACAAAAGAGTAAGTATTCATATTGCGCCCACAAAGAACAGCAAGTATGTGGGCACATGGAATTTCTTCAAAATCCCACATACAATAGGTACATGATATGGAATCTAAATGTACCATAAATTGATTGTGTAATGGTCCAAAATTTCAAGAAAATTGTACTTTTTATCTTACATCTTTTCAGATTTGTATGTAAGATTTTAGGGTTTTGGAATTTGTTTATTTTGGAGTGGTAAATCAATTCAAATTAATCTTGGTGAGAAATATGGATTTAATTCAATTATTTAGAATTGAATTTAAATTCTGGTTTAATTGGATTAATGGTTGAGATTTTATTTTCTTTAGAATTTTATTTGAATTTTGGAAATAATGAGTTTGTTTGGAGTTGTTTGGTTGAGAGATTTGAGGAGTTAGGGTTAAAAGAATTAATTTTATATATTATATATATATGATTATTTAGGGTTTGGTTTAAAAAAGATTTATATTGGAACCTCGGTATACATGCAAGTCAAAAAAAGGGAAACCAAATTTTCTTTTTCTTCTCCTCCGTATGCCGACAGACCCCCCTCCCCCCCCCCCCCCATCCCCTCCAGCTCCCCACCCCCCCCCACCCCCCTCCAGCTTCTGTTCGTACACACCTGGAGTTGAACAGTCGCGCAAGCCTCTTCTAGCTTCCGTTCACTATCGGTCCGCGTGCGTTGTCAGGGTCAACCTCTTTTCTTGTCAGAGTTCTTCGAATTTTGTCGTTTCAGGTAAGATTTTGAACGTTTCGGGTCTATTCTTATTTGATTCCTTAGTGCCCAATAAATTTCTAGTCTGACTTGAGTTACCGAAATTTTTTTGAAGCTTAGATCAAAGTTTCGAGGCCTTTTTCAACACCATCCAGTAGTTTCGACGATGAGTTTTTGGCCTTTTTGGCATACTTTATGGGTATGGTGTTGTAGATTTAGATGTGGGTTCATTTAGTCTTGAATATCCACCAAGTTTTAACTTTGGTTTTGATTGCATAATGACTTAGGAGGTTGATCTTGGCAATTCTAGATACTTCCAGTTTGGGCACCTTAACTTAAGGTTGGAAGTGGATTTGGAATAAACCTCGCATTGGTAAGTATTGTGATCTTGAGGATCTTCTGAATGGTTGTAAGTTTTGAGTTTTGGTCTTAATTGGGAATTTGTATCGATTATGGTTTTATAGGGATTTAATTCAAAGACCAAGCTAGGCTAAGAGGAAGATTACTTTGCTTCTTTCGGACATAACAGTTGAGGTAGATTACCTATTGTCGATTCAGCCTCAAATCCAAGTTGTTGTTAACAATTGATTATGGTATTGTGTTGAAATATTATGTCATGTTTTGTTGGACTCTGTGGAGGGGAGGAATGGGGAATGGAAGCTTATGATTATGCTATGGAATATCGTTACTTTGTACTGTTGCAGTGGTTGTTTGTTGGATAGATTGTGAGACTATATTGGCATCTAAACATGATTTATGATCCTAATTGTATGCTTATGCCTATGTGAGACTAATAGTAACTGTTAATGTTTTATCGGGCAATGCACATCGCATGTGTGAGTCTTCGGGTTCACACCTTATGCCTATGTTATGGTGTTCCCTTGGGGTTACCACTTATGCCTATGACTGTGTCCCTCCAAGTCACTACCTATAAAAGCATGCCTTCGGGTTCATCCCTTATGTTTATGTCTATGCCTATACCTACGACGTGTATTGTGCACTTGAGTCCCAATAAGAAGGCTAACAGTTCACCTAGTGGGCCCAGTAATGAGTTGCTTACTGGGTATATTTATATACTCATCCTTTTCCTTTTATATTTTCAGGTAAAGGTAAAGATAGATTGAAAAATGACATAAGGGGTCCATGACCCGACCATTTGGACATGTTACCGCTTCCGCACTTAGGTTCATTTGATAGGTTTTTATTTAGGATTCTAGCATTTTAAAATTTATGATTTTTTTTCTTTCTATTTATTCATTTTTTAATTTATTTAATTGCTATTTATTCTAAATTTGGGTTAAGGGTAACCCAAACAGTGTTTTTCAGGATTTAATACTTGAGCTTTATTTAATGAAATAAAAGTTTGATTTCTTTTATTTAATATTTTTTTCTTTCCCCGAGAAATTTATTGTCAAGCTTGTGCAAGTACATAATAGTGTCCTAGAAACATAATAGAAATTTGGGACGTTACAGTTGGTATCAGAGTCTAAGTTTTAGGTTATGTAGACTGACTTACATCATGAGTCCAAAATGTCCCTTATGGCCCACAAACAGATCTTTCGTCATTGTCAGGTATGTCCCTTAAAAGAAAGTTCTCAAGGAATTTATGCATGAAACTTTACGTGAATTATAATAGTAACTGGCGAGATTTCTTGTAAGAGTTTTGTTAAAGTATCTCCGTGTGGTTATCAAGTTATGGCACTGCAAACTAAAGGAAGGGGTAGTCGAGGTAAGAATGTTATTGGGGAGCAGGACCCTAATCTATAAGGCCTTGAGGTGCAAAGCTTAGAGACGCAAGATTCACTGCCTCTTGACCCTTTTGGGTCAATCTAGCAAAAGGATAGAATAAGAAGCGGGCCTCAAAATTCAACCGTGCCCCCGTCAGAATTGTCACCCTCAGAGATTCCCTCGAGTACACTACCATGGCTACAAAAATTGGGAATGTCTTCATGAAGGTTGTGGTAGGGAAACTAAGGGACATCGTGGCTGAGTAGCTAGCTCAGCACACGCAGTCACAGCAGTCGCCACCCCTGCCGACCCTGACACCACAAGTTCAGAACCAAGACAAGGTACCGAATCAGGCTATGGCGGACCCTTCCCTGGAGGCCAGATATCTACGAAACTTCAAGAAGTATGATCTTCTGATGTTTAACAGGTCCCTAAAAGACCCTACTAAAGCAAAGTTGTGGTTGTCTTCTGTGGAAGGGATTTTTCAGTATATGAAGTGCCCAGAAGAGCAGAAATTGCGGTGTGCTGCCTTTTTTCTGGTCAATAATGCCAAGTGCTGGTGGCGCTTAGCTGAAAGAATGATATAAGCTAATGGGGGCCAAGTAACGTGGGACCAATTCAAAGAGCGGTTCTACGAGAAGTACTTCTCTACCCACATGAGGTACAACAAGCAGACCGAGTTTATGAACCTGAAGTAGGGGACCATAATAGTAGAAGAGTACGAGAAGTTTGATAGACTATCTTACTTCGCACCTGACCTGGTGTCCACTGAAGAAGAAGGTTGAAAGATTTGTTCAGGGGCTCTGAGATAGGGTGCGAGATATTGTGCAAGCATTTGAGCCTACCACCTATATAGCAACTGAAGAAAATCGGATTCACAATTTCCATGAGCAGCGGAACAAGACTATTCCAACTTACAATCATGAATTAACATATATTTACAGTCGACTTGAAAACAAACGGTTATACAATTACAATGCAGAAATTAAAGCATGAACAAATACCAAATGTACAATGGGAAACTCTACACACATATGCAGAAGCATCTCCACGCTCCGATGCACACTCTGATCGAACAATAGCGACCACGAACACTCGATCTACACGACAGTAACACTGCACGAACATAGCACGAACACTTCGCACTCGTCCTCAATGATTTCCTCAGCCACGATCTCCTCTACAACATGAACGAACACCGCGTTCGTCCTCAGTGACACGAACGGCCTCCAAAAAACCTTGACGGTGTCGAGTTAAGTCTAACACCACCAACAAGGCGACCTTGGTATTTTCAGTGTGAGAATTCAGAGGGTGGGCTCTATTCAGACCTGGTATGAGGCAGACGAACGGAGGAAAGAACGATCGCGTACATGACTGCGCAAGTGGGAGAAGGCGGAGACCTATTGTATAGGTCGATGCCCAATCGTTTAGATAAGGCTATGCGATTGTCTAGCAAAAGCATGCGATTATTTAGCTCTATCGTTTAGCTCGATCTGTCGCGTACAAACACTACACGATCGTTTACTTGGGCCAGTGATTGTTTAGTAAAGCTATACAATCCTTTAGTAAACACTTCACGATCGTTTAGCTCGCCCAGCCGTCGTTTAGTAAATCTGTATTTACTTGACGATCTCGTGAGTTTCTTTTTCGTCGGAGAGAAAACTGAAAATCTTTTTCAAACTTTTGTTAGAACTTCTTTTTCAAAATAGGAAACCACTTTCTTTTTAAACTCACGGTTACCATGATCCAATAACCACCCACTACTTTGGTTATTTAAAAGAAAAAGAATTAATTATCCAATAATTAATATTATTATAAATATAAATGATAACCAACTTATCATACTATATTTATAACCTATAGTTTTAATATTTCATCTCATGAAACATATAAACCATAGTTCTTTTTCTATTCCATGGTACTCAATATAAATCTCATTTATATCAATCCTCCACTAGATGTATCTCATACATCACACCGATTATATCATATATAATCAAAATACCTCTTGTCAATTTAAACATTTCAAATCAATACCAAGAACAGATCTTCAATAGAATCCAAGCGACCAAGGGGACCTCATGGACCTGTAACTCCGAAGCTCCAACAGTACGTGAATAACTGACCAAACTCTTTAGTCATGGGATCCACCATCTGTTAACTGGCAGGCACTTTACTAAAGACCGACAGTTGAACTCTCCTTACTATAGATATATTATATGTCCATCTTAACCAATCAACAGTGCGACAACCCTTCAAAGATCGCTCGTAAGTACAGTTGGGTCAATAACCGTTATGCCCCTGTAGTTACATCTGTCTCCTTAAGTACCATTGATCCATCTAATGAACATAAATCATAGTCCTACTATGACTGAGTCTTCTCTTCCAAAGAGAAGTTGTGGCCACTATATTCAAGCCCCGAAATCATTCTTTAAGGGAGCAATCTCTCTATTTATCCCTGCTTCGGGAAAGGAGTGATTTCTATCTTGTGGATTGAGTTCCCAGCTCCCAAATCAGACAAATCCCCAAAAAGGTAGGCATGTTGAGTTGGAAATTTGACCACTCTCACCCATACTAATCAAAGGACCGCCCTCAAAGACAGGAGTTCACAAAACACTTAGGATTGAGGTCGTGTCACCTATGGTTGTTTAGGTGAGATGCAAGTCTCTAGTATCAACGGTGTTATATACAGAGTCTAGTCATCTCGTGGTCCAGGTCTTATACAAACTCTTTGTATAGGACACCCCTACTCCACGTCTCCACACGAATGGTAAGGATCTACCATCTGTAGTAGTTTACAACACTTGCAAACCTCTACAAAGCGGGTCATATCCGTAGTGTCACCAAGATCAAGTATCCCACCTTAATCCTTATACTACAGACCGATTTAGATTATCACTTAAGGCATGATCCACATGTATATCATATATACATGCTTAAGTTCACATAAGATAACCAAGGAGCTTTGTTTATTGGATATGAGTAAATGCCAGAATTAAATAACACTTATTTTATTCATTGAACAATGTTTATCTTTACAAAACAACAAGACTCCGAGAGAATTAGGATACCAATCCCAACAGCAACGTTCCAAGCGGCAACACGATTGGGCTGCCCCTTGGGGCTAGAGTTCCTGAAGTCCTTAACGGCAAAACCTACATCAAGATAGAAGAGGAAAACTGAGCAGAGCACCAGAGCCTCCATAGAAGGTTTAGAACACAGACAGATCGCTAGAGTGCATCAAGCACTAAGTTACTAATTTAAGAGGGGTCTTGAGGGATAGGTTTGTGTGCAAGTCGTCTGGAAAGCATCATTGAGGACATTATCTAATTGGTACAGGGACTTGCTTCAAGTGTAAGCAGGCAGGGCATGCGGCCGACCAATACCCTAGAAATGGTTTTGGAAGTACGAGGGCTTGGCTCCCGAATTCACACCAGGGAAGTTCAATTCGATAGAAACAACACGGTCATGTTTATGCCACCAACCATCGAGAGGCTAAGCATTCTGGAATAGTAGTGATAGGTACACTCCCAATCTTGGGGCACTATGCTTTGGTGTTATTTGACTCTGGATCATCTTATTCTTTCATTTCGTCATTATTTGTAAAGCATGTTATGCTAGCTCTAGAGCCTTTGAATTATGTTTTATCAGTGTCTACTCCGTCAGAAGAAGTTATGATAGCAAAGGAAAAGATAAAAGCATGATAGTTAGCATAGGGAACCGTACCCTTGATGTAACTTTAATAATGTTGAACATGCGTGCCTTTGATATGATTCTAGGCATGGATTAATTGGCTGCCAGTCATGTCAGCAAAGATTGTTCCTATAAGTACATCCTATGGAAGCTAGTTTTAAGTTCAAAGTGTTTGGATTGGTGTCTTAATTCTCTCGGAGTCTCGTAGTTTGTAATATATAAACATTGTTATGAATAAAATAAGAGTTATTTTATTTGGCATTTACTCATATCCAATAAACAAAGTTCCATGGTTATTGTATGTAAACTTAAGCATGTACATGAGATATACTAGTGGATCATGACTTAACCTAAATAGGTCTGTATTTTAAGAATTAAGGAGGGATACATGATCCTGGTGAAACTACAAATACAATCCGCTTTGTAGAGGTTTGCAAGTGTTGTGAACTACTACAGATAGTAGGTCCTGACCATTCATGTGGAGACATGCGAGCGGGGGTGTCCTATACAAAGAGTTTGTATAAGACCAGATCACGAGATGATTCGTTTCTGTATATAATACCATTGATACTGGAGACTTACATCTCATCTAAACAACCATAGGTGATATGACCTCAATCCTGAGTGTTTTGATAACTCCTGACTTTGAGGACGGTCCTTTGATTAGTATGGATGAGCGTGGTCAAATTGCCAACTCAACATACCTACTTTTTTGGGGACTTATCTGATTTGGGAGCTGGGAATTCAGTTACACAAGATATAATTCACTCTTTCCCCGAAGTAGAGGTAAGTAAATAGATTGCTCCCTTAAGGACTGATTCCGAGGCTTGAACATAGTGGCCACAACTTCTATTTGGAAGAGAGGACTTAGTCATAGTAGGACTATGACTTATGTTCATTAGAAGGATCAGTGGTACTTAAGAATTTAGATGTAACTACAGAGGCAAAATGGTTATTGGCCTAGTTATACTTATGAGCGATCTGTGAAGGGTTATCGTACTGTTGATTGGTTGATATGGACACATAATATATCTGTAGTAAGGAGAGTTTAGCTGTCGGTCTTTAGTGGAGTGTTTGGTAGTAAACAGATGGTGGATCCCATCACTAAAGAGTTTAGTCAGTTATTCACATACCATTGGTGCTTCGAGCTACAGGTTCATAAGGTCCCCTTGATAGCTAAATGGATTCAAGTTGAGAATCAGTTCTTGGTGTTGATTTGAAATGTTCAAATTGACAAGAGGTAATTCAATTATATATAATATGATCGGTGTGATGTATGAGATACATAAAGTGAAGGATTAATGTAAATGAGATTTGTTAGGATTGGTGTCTTAATTCTCTCGGGGTCTCGTTGTTTTGTAAAGATACACATTGTTCAATGGATAAAATAAATGTTATTTAATTCCGGTATTTACTCATATCCAATAAACAAAGCTCCTTAGTTATCTTATGTGAACTTAAGCATGTATATGTGATATACAAGTAGATCATGTCTTAACTGATAACCTAAATAGGTATGTAGTATAAGGATTAAGGTAGGATACCTGATCCTGGTGACACTACGGATACGACCCACTTTGTAGAGGTTTGCAAGTGTTGTAAACTACTACAGATGGTAGATCCTGACCATTCATGTGGAGACATGGAGAAAAGGTGTCCTATACAAAGAGTTTGTATAAAATCTAGACCACGAGATGACTAGACTCTATATATAACGTCATTGATATTAGAGACTTTCATCTCACCTAAACGACCATAGGTGATACGACCTCAATCCCGAATGTTTTGGGAACTCTGCCTTTGAGGGTTGTCCTTTGATTAGTATGGGTGAGAGTGGCCAGATTTCCAACTCAACATGCCTATCTTTTTTGGGGACTTGTCTGATCTGGGAGCTGGGAACTCAATCCACAAGATGGAGTTCACTCATTTCCCAAAGCAGGGATAAATAGAGAGATTGCTCCTTTAAGGGCTGATTCGGGGGCTTGAACATAATGGCCACAACTTCTCTTTGGAAGAGAAGACTCGGTCATAGTAGGACTATGATTTATGTTCATTAGAGGGATCAGTGGTACTTAAGGAAACAGATGTAACTACAGGGGTATAACGGTTATTGGCCCAGCTGTACTTACGAGCGATCTGTGAAGGATTGTCGCACTACTGATTGGTTAAGATGGACACATAATATATCTGTAGTAAGGAGAGTTCAACGGCTGTCTCTTATACACATCTAGATGTGTATAAGAGACAGGACTATGATTTATGTTCATTAGAGGGATCAGTGGTACTTAAGGAAACAGATGTAACTACAGGGGTATAACGGTTATTGGCCCAGCTGTACTTACGAGCGATCTGTGAAGGGTTGTCGCACTGCTGATTGGTTAAGATGGACACATAATATATCTGTAGTAAGGAGAGTTCAACGGTCGATCTTTAATGGAGTGCTTGGTAGTTAACGGATGGTGAATCCATCACTAAAGAGTTTAGTTAGTTATTTAGGTATCGTTGGAGTTTCGAGCTACAGGTTCATGAGGTCCCCTTGGTAGCTCAATGGATTCAGCTGAGGATCAGTTATTGGTGTTCATTTGAAATGTTTAAATTGACAAGAGGTATTTTGATTATATATGATATAATCGGTATGATGTATAAGATACATCTAGTGGAGGATTGATGTAAATAAGATTTACATTAAGTACCATGGAATAGAAAAAGAACTATGGTTTATATGTTTCATGAGATGAAATATTAAAACTATATGTTATAAATATAGTATGATAAGTTGGTTATCATTTATGTTTATAATGATAAGTGGGTGGTTATTGGATCATGGTAACCGTGAGTTTAAAAGAAATTTAGTTTTGCTATTTTGAAAAAGAGGTTTTACAAAAGATTGAAAAAGTTTTTGAGTTTTCTCTCATGCAAAAGAACTCATGTAGTCGTCAAGTAAATTCGGATTTACTAAACGACGAATGGGCGAGCTAAACGATCGTGTAGTGGCAAGCTAAACGATCGTGCAGTATTTACTAAACGATCGCATAGCTTTTGCAAGACGATCACATAGCTTTTTCTAAACGACTGGGCATCGACCTATACGATAGGTCTCAGCCATCTCCCACTTGCCCAGTCATATACGCGATCATTGTTTCCTCTGTTCGTCTGCCTCATACCAAGTCCGAACAGAGCCCACCCTCTGGATTCTCACACCAAGAATACCAAGGTTGCCTTGTTCGTGGTGTCAGACTCAACTCAACACCGTCGAGGTTTTCTGGAGGCCGTTCGTGGTGCTGTGGAGGTCGTTCGTGTTGCAGAGGAGTTCATGACCGAGGAGATCATTGAGGATGAGCACGAAGTGTTCATGCTGTATTCGTACAGTGTTGCGGTTGTGTAGATTGGGCATTCAAGGTTGTTGTTGTTCGAGCGGCCATGTGCATCGGAGCGTGGAGACGCTTCTGTCATTGTTTGTACAGTTTTCCCTTTGTGCTTTTGAGACTTTCATGCTGTAATTTCTATATGATGTGCATAACCGTTTATGTTTAAAGTCGATTGTAAATGTTATGTTAATTCATGACTATAATTTGGAATAGTCTTGTTTCGCTGCTCATGGAAATCCCGAATCCGATTTCCTTCAAGATTTACATTAAGCACCATGAAGAAGAAAAAGAGTTATGGTTTATATGTTTCATGAGATGAAATATTAAAATTATAGGTTATAAATATAATATGGTAAGTTGGTTATCATATATTTTTATAATAATATTAATTATTGGATAATTATCTCTTTTTCTCTAATAACCCATTGAGTGGGAGGTTATTGGTGGTTTCATGGTAACCACGAGATAAATGGAAAAATATTTTCCTAATTTAGTAGTTGTTGAATTGAGATTTCTATTCTCGGAAAGATCTCATGCATATGCTGTCAAGTGGATTAGATTCACTAAACGATAGCTGAAGAGAGACTAGACGATCATGGAGTGACACTACACGATAGTTCACTCAGTTGGCCGATAGTTAAACGATCGTGAAGCTTTTGCTAAACGATTGCAGAGCTTCTTCTAAACGATTGGGCATCGTCTATACGATAGACCTCTGCCATCTCCCACTTGCTCAATTGTTTACATGATTGTTCTTCCTCCGATCTCATCCTCTAACCAAGTCCACACAGAGCCCACACTTCTCGATTCTCACATAGAAAAAACCAAGGTAGCTATTGTGGTGGTGTTGTACTCAACTCGACATAGTCGAGATTTTTGAAGGTCGTTCACTGTGTTCGTGGTCTTGGAATTTGTCGTGCTCGTGATTGTTGTGATCGTGCTGTGTTGCAGTCATAGTGTTTGAGCGTTCGGGTTTGCAATCTTGCTGATTGTTTGAGCGTTCATGATCGAGGGTGTTTGAAGATGAGTCTTCAAAGGTATGATTCTTTCTCTTGATCTTATAGAAAGCATGTTGTAATTTCGTATGTTGCATGATCAGTTAGTTTCCATTTATTGATTGTAATTGTATATGTTCATATACGAATGAAATTTGGAACGATCATTCCACTGCTCATGGAAATTCTCATGTCCGATTTTCTTCACAAAGGGGTCAGGACTATAGTCTTGCCCAAGGTAATTTTAGTTGTGAAGGCCAAGAGGTTGCTTAACCAAAGTACCTAGAGTATCTTGGCTAGCGTAGTTGACACCAGAGAAACTGAGGTTGTCTTAACCTAAGAACCAGCTGTGAGAGAATACCCGAATGTGTTTCCTGAGGAACTTTCAAGTGTGCCTCCACCCAGGGAGATTGATTATGCAATCAAGTTGGAGCCAGACACTATTCCTATACTTAAAGTTCCGTACAGAATGGCTCTAGTTGAATTGAAAGAACTTAAAGTCCGGTTGCAAGAATTGCTTGATAAAGGATTCATATGATCTAGTGTATCAGGGTACACTAGTGTTGTTCGTAAAGAAGAAAGTGTAGGAATGTATCAACAGCAGTGGAAGCACAAGGATCATCTAAGCACTCAAATTCACTAATTTTGGCAAAATATAAAGCATGCTTTTGTAGAAAAAGATGAGTTTCAAGACATACCTCTTGTAAAACTTCTTCAAAGCTCCTTCACCAGCTGCTATCTTCTCCAAAATTTGTTCACCTCAAGATCTTTCCCACTATTCTCTTGATGCTCTAGATTGAGTTGTGAGACTCAAAACAAGCTTGAATCAAAGGTAGAAGGAGAAATGCTCACTGCAGAAAATCAACTGAAGAAATCTTTCTTCAAACTAATTTTTCTCTCAAAATCTCAATAGCCCGATTTTCACTCCAATCTCTTTTATATTGTAGATCAACATGCAAAGTGAAAAGTTGCATGAGTTGCAGCTCATGCTTGTAGAAGATAAGGCAAAGATAATGCCATTTGAGTGAGCTACTTGGTGATGGATAATGGAAAAACCTTTTTCTTCCATTTTGTGTGTTTTTGGTTTTTACTTTTCCAATTTTATCTAAAAATCAAAATTTGATATTATAAAATCTATTTTGATTTTAACAAATGAAAAAAAATTTAATTAATTTTATAAATTAATTATTAAATAAAACTTATTTAATTTAATATCAAAGATTAAATTAATTTTAACACATATCCATCTTAATCTATTTAAATCATATTTAAATATATATATATTCTCCTATTCCGTTTAATTCTAAAATTAAACATAGAATTATATCTCATATAATTATTAATTCCATTAATTCTAATTTGAACGTTTCAAATTAACTTATCATGCTATTCTAGAGCTAGTCCGTTACGAGCTAGTAGAGGGACCTCGCGAACCTACAGATCATGGGCTCCAACGATCTGAGATTAATTGGCTAAACTCATTAGACCAAATTAATCTCCATTCGTTAACTAATGGGTCACTTCACTAAAGCCCATAGTTGCACTCCCTTCACTATAGATATATTATGTCTACATGATTTAACCATAATCAACAAGTCGACCATTCACAAGTTGTTCATAATAACGGCTAGGTCAAATATCTGTTTTACCCCCGGGATTACGTCTTATTCCTCAAGTCCCTACTGATCCTCTAATAAACAACTGGTTTGTGATCCAATCACTAAACTAAACTCTCTCAACCCAATGAGAGGGTGGGGCCCCTTATTCAAGATCTGAATTCAGTACTTGAGAGAACAACCTTCTTCTATCCCTAAATTAGGTGGCGTGAACTCCGTCTTGCACCCTATGTCCCCAGCTATCTATCCGGTCTTACCCCTGAAATGGGAGTCTTATTGAGCCGGTGCTGTTGAGCCAATCCTCAGCTATGCAAATCTAAGGGCAATCCCAAATAAAAAGGAGTTCATAGTTAGCTTATGATTATGATCGAGTTACCTAGGTCATTTAGGTGAAATAGTCAGTCTTAAACAGTAAACATCGTTATAAAGTAAGAATGACTTATTTCTTGGTCCTGATCTTATGTAAACTCATTGCATAGGACGGCACCACTCCTCATATCATAACATGTACGAATTAGGATCACACCGTATGTAGCATTTCACAACACTTTGTAACAACTATAAGGTAGGCCGCATCCAATGGTGTTACCAGAATAAGGTACCCAACCTCGTTCATATACCATAGAGCATTTTAACTATTTACTCGAACCCGATCCACTCTTATGTCTCCACATAAAGATCAAGTACTCATACAATAGTCATGGGTCTTAGTTTATTGGATTTAAACTTTCATACAATTTATGAGATCAATAACAAGTATATTGATAATAGAAAATGTTTATTATTTTACAAACTCCGAGTTTTTAGGACATAAAATCCAACAGAAAGGTGGCTCATTGCGGTATGTATAGATTACAGGGAATTAATTAAAGTGAATATTAAGAACAAATACCTTAGAACGACGATTTGCTTGATCAGTTGCAAGGTGCCACGATGTTTTCCAAGATCGATTTACGTTCGGGATATCACTAGTTGAGGATTAAAGAAAGTGATATTCCCAAGACTGCATTTTGTTCTAGGTATGGACATTACGAGTTTATTGTAATGTCGTTCAAACTAACAAATGCTCCTACTGTATTCGTGTATCTGATGAATAGATTGTTCAAGGAGTTTCTGGACATTTTTGTTATAGTCTTTATTGATGATATCTTGGTCTATTCCAAGACAGAGGCGAAGCACAAGAAGCATCTTTAGAAAGTCTTAGGAACTCTGAGGGAGAAAAAGTTGTATGCAAAACTTTTAAAATTCGAATTTTGGCTACATAAGGTGTCCTTTCTTGGGCACATAGTGTCGAAGGATGGGGTTTCTGTGGACCCCACAAAAATTGATACCGTTACGAATTGGCCCCACCTCTCAATAGTCAACGAGGTTAACAGTAGTGGGTCGTTTACTGGGTATATTTATAGACTCATCATTTTCCTTTGATATTTGCAGGTAAAGGTAAAGATAGACCGACAAATGACAAGAGGGATCTGTGACCCAACCATTTGGACATGTTATCGCTTCCATACTTAGGTTCATTTGATAGGGTCTGATTTAGGAGTCTAGCATTTTAAAATTTATGATTTTTTTTCTTTCCATTTATTCATTTGTTAACTTTTTTAATTGCTATTTATTCTAAATTTGGGTCAGTGGTCCCTCGAACAGTATTATTCAGGATTTTATTACTTGAGTTTGATTTATTTAAATAAAAGTTTGATTTCTTTTATTTAATTTTTCTTCTTTCCTCGAGAAATTTATGATCAAGTCTATACAAGCACATAGTAGAATCTTAGAAACATAATAGAAATTTGGGTCGTTACAGATTGCTTACATCAATCACTTGAAATTCAACATCATTAATTGCATTAACCTAAGAAAAAGGACAAATATAGTCAATAAATTAGTTAAAATTCAACTATGATAGAGAAGTCAATCATTGATATGAGTATATCAGTGATAGACTCGTATTAAGAACTTCATGACTGCTTAAGAAAATTAAATCTAAACCAAAATAGAAATTAATTCAAAAACATAAATTAACTCATTAAGCCTCAAAGGACAAATCAAAATAGATGAAACTTTGTAGAAATAATCAAATTTACTAATAATATCAACAAACTTCAATTAAAAAGCAATGAAGCCTACGATAACGAAAATTAAAACAAATTTAAGAATATAGATGAAATCAAATCCAAAAACTAAGGAAGAATCGTGACCTAGAATTGGGAGGAAGAACCGCACGAGCAAAGGATGAACCAAATTAAAAAAAAAAAATTGAGAGGATGAGAAAAAAAACTAAGAACAAATCCAAAAACTATGATGATATTTAAACATATCAGAAAATCTCAAAAAGTGAGTAGAAATCCCACATTGTGAGCAGAAATTGATCGACGAAAGGATAAGAAAATAAAAATTGTTCCTCTCAGAAATTGATCGTATAAAAAGAAGATGAATATCGATTCCGTTCCTCTTACAAAATCATGGAGCCGTGAGAAAAAAGAAAAGAGAATCGGACGGGAAATAGACGTACGTGAATGATGAAAAGAGAATTGTGTGGGAGATTGAAGAAGACGATCTTCCCTAATTCGCGCCAGATATGATACTTTACTATTTAAAATGAAGACATTTTAGGAATAAAAATAAAATGACAACAAAATCTTTCCCAAATATTCTAAATCTGCCATTATTTTTTTTTAAAAAAAAATACCATATAATTAGTTATTCATACTAAAAAATAACACCATGGCCCAATTAGATAGGGAGGTTGGTCAAAATTAGGGTTGGCAATGGAAACGGGGTCCCGTCGACCACATCCTCGGTCAAACTGGGGATTCCTCACCCCACCCACGGGGACCCAACCCTGAGGGAATTTTGCCAACTCTAGAACCAGAGACCTTCAGTGTATTAGACTAACGTGATAACCAACTACACCACGACACCAATTGCTGAAAACATCTCTCTTTAATAAATGTCTTATTTTGTCTATTTTAGAAAAGTTTCCATTTTTTATCTATTCATTTTCATTTTGATCTTTTTTTTTTCTTTTCACACAAAATTTTAACATGATTCTTCCTTCGCTAAATTTCTTAAGGTATATTCATGAATATGTATTGAAAGGTTGGTTAAATTATAAATTTAGTTTCTAAATTCTTAAATTTGTGTCTATGAAAATTTTAAATTATTTTAAGTGTTTAATAGATTTTTAAAGTTTTAATTTTATGTTTAATATGTTCCTAAACTTAATATTTTGTATCTAGGACGTTCATAACAAATTCATTACTTGATTTGTTAAATTTAAATTTTAAGTCTAATGAATTTGTGTCTAGTAGATATGTTAAATTTAAAAATTTTAAAAGTTGAAAGACTAAATTTATAATCTTAAAAGTGTATACACTAAATAAACACAAAGCTTAAAGTTTATAGGGACATGATTTTTAATTTAACTTAAAAGAGTTCCTAAGTGTATAGAATCTGTGTTAAGTTTTTTAGGCTAATTGTAATAAATGGAAAAACCTAGCTACTTATTTGCAAATATAGCAAATAGTTAGAATTTTCTGGAAAATGAAAATTTTGTTTATTTTATTTTAATTTAATTTCAAGTTTTCTCTTATTTTTTTATAGATATTACACGTGTTTTACAGATGATATCATTGTCATTCATGAATTAGTGATATCGGTGCTAAAATGTAGATAGATATCAACGATATCATTCTATCAGTGACATCCATATATCAGATGAATTTAGGTAGACATCAGTGATATTAATCTATTAGTGATAGCGATTTATCCATAATATAAGTGATATCGAATTATCAATGATTTAATGATATTGGTGATTAAATTTAGATAGATAATATGGATATAAGTCTATTAGTGACAATCATGTATTGGTGGTATCAATGATAAATTTAGGTAGATATTAGTGATATCATTCTATTAATGATATTGTTGATAACACAAAATGAATGATAGACTATGATATTTCTGTATTATTTTATAAATTAAAATCATTCTATTAGTGTCGTTATTTGACTTTGTCATATCAATGTCTTTTTTTCTCTTTCTTTTTGTTGGCAATAATTTGAAATCATGGTTGATCCATCCATAATTATGTTTTATGGTAGACGTGAGAATTACAGGATTACTAAAAAGTAATGGATGGAGATGAGCAATATCTTATTAAAAAAATAAATTGTTATTGATATTTCTATCACCAACATCTTTCACTCATGCACCATTTTCTTAAAATGGTGATGCATGAGTCATTTTGTTTAAAGTGAGGATACTTTAGTAAACTTAGGCGTTTTAAAAATCAATTTTGCTATTTTTGGCCATCTTTTTGCCTTATTTGGCTATCTAAGCAAGAAATACATTTTTGTAATGAAAAAAAGTATTAAAATTTTGTAATGATGATCAAAATAATATTTCTTTTTAGAAGCATAAAGAATAGAATGGACATTTTGAAAGTTTACGAACTAAAAAGAACAAAAATTAAAAGGACTAAAGGCAATGTATAAATAAACATGCATAAACATGATCTTCAAAAATATGCATTGGTTTTAGAGTTCCAATCTTGAAAGAGACATTTCTTCACTTAACTACATGTTGTTCATATCAAGAATGAAAATATCATTATCGATATAAATATTGTAACTCACATTTACGAATATATCGACGAATATTTAGATATTGATGGATATTTTGGAAAAAATCACGGATATCAAGGAAATTTATAAAAATATCTTGAATTTTTTAGTGAAATTTTAGAATAACTTATTTAAGCAATAAACTATGACTTTAAGCATAAAATCAATAATTAGAAGCCAAACATGATCAATAATCAAATGATAGATACTAGTGAAGACCAAAAAATGAATATAAATCGAATATTTCCTCAATAAAGACTAGGTCATACAATATGGAAGGTCAAATACAAGATTCAATAATAAAAAGATGATCTAGGAGGTACTAGCCGAGCACCAGCATAATTTATTTGGTAATGACAATATTACTCCTATGCTCAAAGTTTCTAACATAATTGGAAGTATGTCATCTGTGAGTCTCAACATCAACCTAATGATACCAATAGGAGGATACCTTGGATAAAACCATGTTCCACCCAGATGGGACGCTCTAAAGAATGTAGATAATATAGAGGCTCTGAATCCGAGTCTTCATCATTTTCACGAGGAAGTTGTGGTCCCCATGTGTAAACCGATGTGTTACAACCATTAGTATAACCACAGAAACCATAATTACTAGAATGACTATAGTTACTATGAGAATAACCATAGTTACTTTTGTTATAGACATATTATCCATGTCTATATTGACTGTCGAAACTCATCTCCTTCGTACTTAAAATAAAAGTGAGTATGCATCAATTTGAGCATCATCATGTGCGGATCTTCTACGAATTAAAGGTTCTCCTATTGCTCCAATTCCTGGTCTGCCAGCTTTATGGCCATGGTCGGAATCTTGTGTGGCATGCGTGAATTGAGATTCTCTAGTGAAAGGGCTAAGTCCTTCATATTGTTGACCACCTCCAAATTTTTCCTGAGCTTGACCTCCTCCATCACCACCCTCCCCCGTCACTACCATCATGATCATCATCATCGTCACCTTTATTTTGTTGACCTTGACTTTTTGAACCTTGATCTGACTGCTGATCTTCCAAAATTGTTGTTGTAGTGTGTGACACACATGTGTCACTCAAAAGAGTTTTTTTTTTTTTTTTTTTTAGAATAGGTGATATTATTATACAACAACAAGAAGGATCCCATAACCCGGGATCAAGGCATCAAAGCAACAAAGCACAAGCAAAGACAGGACAAATAAACCAAAACAAAGCCCACAAGATAAGACCAGAACAAAACCAACACATAAAAATAAAGTCGCAGACCACTAGGGAGAAAGTCAGAGAAAAAAACCCAAAACCCTACAAACTAGGTACAGCAGCAAAACAAAGAACAACGTAAAGATCAAAAAAAAAAAAAAAAAGAAAAAACATTTGTAAACACACTAGATAATACCAAGAAGGTCAACCCGTCAGGAAGCAACACGAGCATGAACCGTAGAGATCATAAGGTGAACCAAAGCTGACACCGACCTCGGTTGACCTCCATGCAGCCGCTGATTACGCTCCTGCCAGATGTAGTATATGGAAGCACACAAAAAAATAGAGATACAAAATACCCTTATTATGTTATGGTTGAACTACTAATTATTACCTCTTCATGTATGTTATGGTTGAACTACTAATTATTACCTCTTCATGTATGTTATGGTTGAACTACTAATTATTACCTCTTCATGTATGACACGCTCAACATCAATACCTAACTCTTGTGCAACACCAACAACATGTGGATCTGGGTTATTTCTACAAATATTACCTCTTATGTTATGTTTTACCATTATGTATGTTTTACCCTTATTATGTTATGGTTGAACTATTAATTATTACCTCTTCATGTATGACACGCTGAACATCAATACCTAACTCTTGTGCAACACTAACAACATGTGGATCTGAGTTATCTTTAGCATCATCAAGATGTACAGGTCTAATCCACGTATACAGTGGGTCATTTTCTTCATCACTTGGCTCAACCCCTACCTCAAGCAAATTTGGATAGTCAGTGATGACTCTGTGGAGCTCTTTGAATGCTTAAAGAATCCAGATGATGCTCCTTCAATCCCTTTACCTTTATGTTCCTGCACTTTTTGTTCACGTTCCCATTTGGAAGCTTCTGATGCACAAAGAGCTTCTCGATACATACGTCATTCATTAGCATGAACATTTGCTAGATACATATATACATTATCATCCACTAATTCGAAAGCATAGTTTATTTGACGGCCAAGGTTTTCACGCAATTCTTCACGTGTAATTTCAATTATCTCCTTCTTCTTAGTCTTTTTCCTTATCTTTCCTTTGAATGCTCAAGAACATCTCTGTCTTTAACTTCTGGTGGAACATTAAGACATTTCTTCACATTTTTATTTGGGTCATATCAAACTAGGTGATACTTAAATGTTGTAATTCCTGCACTTTTATTGCATGACCACAATATTTATATATTGTGCCATTTTTATTCCCGGGAAGCTCAATGCAATATGCCCATGCACTATCAGCTCGTCCTGTGGAACCTTGAACTTGACCTTCATCTTCCATGTTAGATTTCGTACCTATATGAATTAAAATTATAATGTTAAACTTGCATAACATAATAGGAACATAAAAATCATTAAACATATCTATTGAAATAGGAAAAGAAGACGACACAAGGAGTTTACGTGGAAAACCCTAATTCAGGGAAGAAAAACCACGGTAGAAAAGAACTTATTATTTTATGTCATGTTTACAATAGACCCAACCTCAGATATAAATAGAATAAGATGAAACCCTAATTTAGCAAATATAGTAAAAAGACAAAAATGCCCTTAGGGCTAATTTAACGTATTTCAACACTCCCCCTCAAGTTGAGGCATAGATATCGACAAGACCCAACTTGCTAATACAAGCTTCAAACGTCTATCTCGATAACCCTTTCGTAAAAACATTGGCAATCTGTTGGACTGAAGGTACATAGGGAATACAAATAGCTTCGTGGTTTAACTTTTCTTTAATAAAGTGGCTGTCAATTTCCACATGTTTGGTTCTATCATGTTGCACGGGATTATTCGCAGTACTGATGGCAGCCTTATTATCACAATACAGCTTCATAGGCCCTGGACTACTCTCGTGAAGATCAGATAAAATTTTCTGCAACCAGATTTCTTCACACACTCCCAGATTCATAGCTCTATACTCTGCCTCAGCACTACTTCTCGCCACTACACCCTGTTTTTTACTCCGCCAAGTTACCAAATTTCCCCATACAAAGGTACAGTACCCTGAGGTTGACCTTCTATCAGTCACAGATCCGGCCGAATCTGAGTCAGTATATGCCTCGATGCTTCGTGTGCCATGTTTCCTGAA